>NC_060184.1:16366787-16434287 GCF_021184085.1 Oncorhynchus gorbuscha
TGCGTACCAATCTGTAACTACAGCCATTTACAGTTGAAGTCGGAAGTTTACATACACCTTAGGCAATTACATTTAAACTCAGTTTTTCACAGTTCCTGACATTTAAACCTAGTAAAAATTCCCTGTCTTAGGTCAGTTAGGATCACCACTTTATTATAAGAATGTAAAATGTCAGACTAGTAGTTGAGAGAATGATTTTTACATTTTTACATTTACATTTAAGTCATTTAGCAGACGCTCTTATCCAGAGCGACTTACAAATTGGTGCATTCACCTTATGACATCCAGTGGGACAGTCACTTAACAATAGTGCATCTAAAACTTAGGGGGGTGAGAGGGATTACTTATCCTATCCTAGGTATTCCTTAAAGAGGTGGGGTTTCAGGTGTCTCCGGAAGGTGGTGATTGACTCCGCTGTCCTGGCGTCGTGAGGGAGTTTGTTCCACCATTGGGGGCCAGGGCAGCGAACAGTTTTGACTGGGCTGAGCGGGAGCTGTACTTCCTCAGTGGTAGGGAGGCGAGCAGGCCAGAGGTGGATGAACGCAGTGCCCTTGTTTGGGTGTAGGGCCTGATCAGAGCCTGGAGGTACTGAGGTGCCGTTCCCCTTATGGTCTTGTAGCGGATGCGATTCAACTGGAAGCCAGTGGAGAGAACGGAGGAGCGGGGTGAAGAGAACTTGGGAAGGTTGAACACCAGACGGGCTGCGGCGTTCTGGATGAGTTGAAGGGGTTTAATGGCACAGGCAGGGAGCCCAGGCAACAGCGAGTTGCAGTAATCCAGACGGGAGATGACAAGTCTGGATTACTGCAGCTTTTATTTCTTTCATCATATTCCCAGTAGGTCAGACGTTTACATACACTCAATTAGTATTTGGTAGCATTGCCTTTACATTGTTTAACTTGGGTCAAACGTTTCGGGTAGCCTTCCACAAGCTTCCCATAATAATTTGTGTGAATTTTGGCCCAATCCTCCTGACAGAGCCGGTGTAACTGAGTCAGTTTTGTAAGGCCTCATTGCTCGCACACACTTTTTCAGTTCTGCCCACAAATGTTCTATAGGATTGAGGTCAAGGCTTTGTGATGGCCACTCCAATACCTTGACTTTGTTGTCCTGAAGCCATTTTGCCACAACTTTGGAAGTATGCTTGGGGTTATTGTCCATTTGGAAGACCCATTTATCTTCCTGACTGATGTCTTGAGATGTTGCTTCAATATATCCACATAATTTTCCTACCTCATGATGCCATCTATTTTGTGAAGTGCACCAGTCCCTCCTGCAGCAAAGCTCCCCCAGAACATGATGCTGCCACCCCCATGCTTCATGGTTGGGATGGTGTTCTTCGACTTGCAAGCCTTCCCCCTTTTTTTTGCCAAAACTATAGTTTGTTAACAAGAAATTTGTGGGGTGGTTGAAAATGAGTTTTAATGACTCCAGCCTAAATGTAGGTAAACTTCCGACTTCAACTGTACGTAACCCATCGCCTGCTCTCTTTCGAGCTGCAGTAAATCATGTTAGAAGCAACTAAATTAATTACTTTCCAAACAACTACTGTTTTGACCACTAACCCAACAAGTTAGACACAAATATTTTGGAGTAACATCTTTCCATACTTTCTTCTTGTCACATTGAAAACGGATTAGAAATCTTGTCCACCAATCTCTAGGTAGAGCGTTTTAAGTAACCCCCCGCTTGCACTCCTCCAATAACAGCTCTGTGTGTCAATATTGAGATTCCAAAATGGAACTGTTGCTAGGATACCCACTGACACAGGGCAAAATGACGAGGAGAGACATGAGAGTCCGTACAACCCCACAACTTCTGACCACATCTAGTATCCACAACCACACAATTACATACCACAACTGCACAACTTCTGACAGAAACCACACAACTGCTTACCATATCTAGTGACAGCAAACACACAATTACATACCACACAACTTCTGATCACACATTTAACTACTGACCATATTCACACAACTACTGACCACAACTACTCAACCACATAACTACTGACGACGACATATGACCACAACCACACAACTCCTGACCTCAACCACATAACTTCTGACCACAACCACACAACTTATGACCAAAACCACATAACTTATGACCAAAACCACATACAGTGGGTCAAAAAAGTATTTAGTCAGCCACCAATTGTGAAAGTTCTCCCACTTAAAAAGATGAGAGAGGCCTGTGATTTTCATCATAGGTACACTTCAACTATGACAGACAAAATCAGGGAAAAAATCCAGAAAATCACATTGTAGGATTTTTAATGAATTTATTTGCAAATTATGGTGGAAAATAAGTATTTGGTCAATAACAAAAGTTTATCTCAATACTTTGTTATATACCCTTTGTTGGCAATGACAGAGGTCAAACATTTTCTGTAAGTCTTCACAAAGTTTTCACACACTGTTGCTGGTATTTTGGCCCATTCCTCCATGCAGATCTCCTCTAGAGCAGTGATGTTTTGGGGCTGTTGCTGGACAACACGGACTTTCAACTCCCTCCAAATATTTTCTATGGGATTGAGATCAGGAGACTGGCTAGGCCACTCCAGGACCTTGAAATGCTTCTTACGAAGCCACTCCTTCGTTGCCCGGGCGGTGTGTTTGGGATCATTGTCATGCTGAAAGACCCAGCCACAATTAATCTTCAATGCCCTTTCTGATGGAAGGAGGTTTTCACTCAAAATCTCACGATACATGGCCGCATTCATTCTTTCCTTTACACGGATCAGTCGTGCTGGTCCCTTTGCAGAAAAACAGCCCCAAAGCATGATGTTTCCACCCCCATGCTTCACAGTAGGTATGGTGTTCTTTGGAGGCAACTCGGCATTCTTTGTCCTCCAAACACGACGAGTTGAGTTTTTACCAAGAAGTTATATTTTGGTTTCATCTGACCATATGACATTCTCTCAATCTTCTTCTGGATCATCAAAATGCTCTCTAGCAAACTTCAGACGGGCCTGGACACGTACTGGCTTAAGCAGGGGGACACGTCTGGAACTGCAGGATTTTAGTCCCTGGCAGCGTAGTGTGTTACTGATGGTAAGCTTTGTTACCTTGGTCCCAGCTCTCTGCAGGTCATTCAATAGGTCCCCCCTTGTGGTTCTGGGATTTTTGCTCACCGTTCTTGTGATCATTTTGACCCCACGGGGTGAGATCTTGCGTGGAGCCCCAGATCGAGGGAGATTATCAGTGGTCTTGTATGTCTTCCATTTCCTAATATTTGCTCCCACAGTTGATTTCTTCAAACCAAGCTGCTTACCTATTGCAGATTCAGTCTTCTCAGCCTGGTGCAGGTCTACAATTTTGTTTCTGGTGTCCTTTGACAGCTCTTTGGTCTTGGCCATAGTGGAGTTTGGAGTGTGACTGTTTGAGGTTGTGGACAGGTGTCTTTTATACTAATAACAAGTTCAAACAGGTGCCATTAATACAGTTAACGAGTGGAGGACAGAGGAGCCTCTTAAAGAATAAGTTACAGGTCTGTGAAAGCCAGAAATCTTGCTTGTTTGTAGGTGACCAAATACTTATTTTCCACCATAATTTGCAAATAAATTCATAAAAAATCCTACAATGTGATTTTCTGGATTTTTCCTCATTTTGTCTGTCATAGTTGAAGTGTACCTATGATGAAAATCACAGGCCTCTCTCATCTTTTTAAGTGGAAGAACTTGCACAATTGGTGGCTGACTAAATACTTTTTTGCCCCACTGTAACTACTCACCACTACTACTAACCACAATTTCTGACCAAATCTACTGACCGTTGATGGGAATTTAAAATTACTTGACAATTTGAATAA
Source organism: Oncorhynchus gorbuscha (assembly GCF_021184085.1). Taxonomy (NCBI): domain Eukaryota; kingdom Metazoa; phylum Chordata; class Actinopteri; order Salmoniformes; family Salmonidae; genus Oncorhynchus; species Oncorhynchus gorbuscha. Next base: position 16,370,604 of record NC_060184.1, read on the forward strand.
TATAATCAAAGTGCAACTTTTTAAACTTCGTTCATGACCACAAAACATGTTCAAATAGCTTGAGCAAGCCCCACAACTTTACTTGTAAAGTTACAAAATAGATATTATATCTGGTAATAGAAGCTGATCAACAGACTGATGGTCTGGTAATAGAAACTGTTCAAGAGTCTGATGGGCTGATAATAGAAGCTTTTCAAAAGTCTGATGGTAATAGAAGCTGTTCAAAAGTCTGATGGTCTGGTAATAGAAGATGTTCAACAGTCTGATGGTAATAGAAGCTGTTTAACAGTCTGATGGTAATAGAAGATGTTCAACAGTCTGATGGTAATAGAAGCTGTTCAACAGTCTGATGGGCCGGTAATAGAAGCTGGTCTGGTAATTAAATCGCTTACCTTAGATGATCTTCGGGTGGCTGCTCCAAGCTGTTGAGCATACAAAATGCTGCTAGCACCCAGCCATACAATGACGCGATGTGATCGTTCTCGCTCATTTTTCAAAATAAAAGCCTAAAACTGTTATGCAGGTGAATGAGGACCCAAAAGCGACTTAGCGAAAACAGAGTCTTTATTCCAGTAAAACTCAAGACGAAAACAAAACAGGAAAAAAATTAAATCCACTCGTAGTAACGAGGACAGACTGGAGACTCGAGCATTGACTGCAGGTTGCTTCGGGAAGGCACCGACCGTAGCAGACTTAGACACCTGCTCACACGCAGCATCTGAAGGAGACAAGACACGACAGGGCGAGACAAGGACACAGCACAGCGAACATCATACAAGGATCCGACAAGGACAGAAGCGGAAAACCAGGGGAGAAATAGGGACTCTAATCAGAGGACAAAATAGGGGACAGGTGTGAAAAGACTAAATGAGTGAGTTAGGAGAATGAGGAACAGCTGGGAGCAGGAACGGAACGATAGAGAGAGGAGAGAGAGGGAGGGGGAGAGAGAGGGATAGAAAAAGGGAACGAACCTAATAAGACCAGCAGGGGGAAACGAACAGAAGGGAAAGCATAATGACAAGACAATATAATGCAAAACATGACAAAAACTATGTCTAAAGACTGTTCACACCATGGGGAAGCTATAGGAAAAGGAATCTGGTTGATATTCCTTTAAATGGAGTGAAGGCAGGCTATGAAACATGGAGCTTTCGAAATACTTCCTGGTTGGACTTTCCTCAGGTTTTCGCCTGCAATATCAGTTCTGTTATACTCACAGACAATATTTTGACAGTTTTGGAAACTTTAGAGTGTTTTCCATCGTAATCGGACAATTATATGCATATTCTAGATTCTGAACCTGAGAAATAGGCAGTTTAATTTGGGTATGTTTTTAATCCAAACATCAAAATACTGCCCCCTACACTCAAGAGGCCTGGTAATAGAAGCTGTTCAACAGTCTGATGATCTGGTAATAAAAGCTGTTCAAAAGTCTGATGGCCGGGTAATAGAAGCTGTTCAACAGTCTGATGATCTGGTAATAGAAGCTGTTCAACAGTCTGATGGTAATAGAAGCTGTTCAACAGTCTGATGGTCATAGAAGCTGTTCAACAGTCTGACAGTAATAGAACCTGTGCAACAGACTGATGGTAATAGAAGCTGTTCAACAGCCTGATGGTCATAGAAGCTGTTCAACAGTCTGACAGTAATAGAACCTGTGCAACAGTCTGATGGTAATAGAAGCTGTTCAACAGTCTGATGGTAATATAAGTTGTTCATCAGTCTGATGGTCTGGTGATAGAAGCTGTTCAACAGTCTGATGGTCTGGTAATAGAAGCTGTTCAACAGTCTGATGGCCTGGTAATAGAAGCTGTTCAACAGTTTGATGGTAATAGAAGCTGTTCAACAGTCTGATGGTCTGGTAATAGTAGCTGTTCAAATGTCTGAAGGCCTGGAAATAGAAGCTGATCAAGAGTCTCATGGTCTAGTAATAGAAGCTGTTCAACAGTCTGATGGTCTGGTAATAGAAGCTGTTCAACAGTCTGATGGTCTTGTAATAGTAGCTGTTCAACAGTCTGATGGTCTGGTAATAGTAGCTGTTCAAACGTCTGAAGGCCTGGAAATAGAAGCTGATCAAGAGTCTCATGGTCTAGTAATAGAAGCTGTTCAACAGTCTGATGGTCTGGAAATAGAAGCTGTTCAACAGTCTGATGGGACGGTAATAGAAGATGTTCAACATTCTGATGACCTGGAAATAGAAGCTGTTCAACAGTTTGATGGTCTGGTAAAATAAGCTGTTCAGGAGTCTGATGGTAATAGAAGCTGTACACCATTCTGATGGTCTGCTAGTCGAAGCTGTTCAACAGTCTGATGGTCTTGTAATAGTAGCTGTTCAACAGTCTGATGGTCTTGTAATAGTAGCTGTTCAACAGTCTGATGATCTTGTAATAGTAGCTGTTCAACAGTCTGATGGTCTTGTAATAGTAGCTGTTCAACAGTCTGATGGTCTTGTAATAGTAGCTGTTCAACAGTCTGATGGTCTTGTAATAGTAGCTGTTCAACAGTCTGATGGTCTTGTAATAGTAGCTGTTCAACAATCTGATGGTCTTGTAATAGTAGCTGTTCAACAGTCTGATGGTCTGGTAATAGAAGCTGTCTCAGTCTTAGCTCTGACTGAAGGACGGTAGCCTAGTGAACAATATGTGGCTCAGGTGGCTGAGGTCCTTAGAGATCATTTTGGCCTTCTTTTGACACAGGTTGCTTTACATTTCCTGCTAGAGCTCCCGCACCACCCTCTGAAGAGCAATGCAGTTGGAGGCGGAGCAGTTGCCGTACCAGGCAGTGATGCAGCACGACAGAATGTTCTCAATAGTAGAAGTTTGTGAGGTTTTTAAGTTCCAATGCTGAATTTTTTCAGTCGCCTCACGATGTTGAGGTGCTTTTGCGATTTATTCACCACGATGAGATCATTTCCGGTCCTCAGTGACATGCACACCAAAGAAATTTAAGCTTTTGACCTTATCCACTACTGCCCGTCATGCTCTCTCTTCCGTCTTCTGTAGTCTACAATAAGCTCATTCGTTTTGTTGACGTTTAAGGGAAAGAGGTTATTTTCCTGCACCAATCTGCCTGGGCTCTGACCTTCATGTAGGCTGTCTATTAGTTTGTTGTGTCATCAGTAAGCTTGATGAATGAGTTGGACTCGTGCATGGCAATGCAGTCATGGGTGAACAGGGAGTACAGGAAGGGGCTGAGCACACATCCCTGGGGGCCCCCATGTTGAGGATCAGCGTGGCAGAGATGTTTCTGCCTCCACCTTTGGTCAGTCCGTCAGGAAATCTTAGAGACAAGCTTGGAAGGCACTATGGTCTTAAAAGCTGAGCTGTATTTCATGAACAGTGTCCTCACATACCATAGTTATTCCTCTTCTCTAGGTGGAATAGGGCAATGTGTGTCAATGGTGTCGGTTATGGTGGAGGGGATATGGTCCTTGACTAGCCTTTCAAAGCACTTCATGATGAAGGACGTGAGTGCGACAGGGCGATAATATTTGAGTTCAATTACCAAATGAATTGGTGGTAACAAATAAACCACAAAAATAAAATAAAAACTCATAGCCCCCCAAAATAGTTGTCTTAGCTTTTCTAATATCTGTTCTCATTAAGTTATAGTTGACAACCAGTAAACAACATTTAAAGTGCATTCGGATAGTATTCAGACCCCTTGACTTTTTCCACATTTTGTTACTTTACAGCTTTATTCTAAAATCGATTTAATCATCCCCCCCCCCATCAATCTACACACAATAACCCGTAATGACAGATCAAAAACAGCTTACATTTGTTTTGCTCATTTACTAAAGAAAATAAGGAAATTTCACATTTACAGAAGTATTCAGACCCTTTAATCAGTTCTTATTTGAAGCACCTTTGGCAGCGATTACAGCTTCAAGTCTTCTTGGGTAAGATGCTACAAGCTTGGCAAAGCTGCATTTGGGGAGTTTCTTCTATTCTTCTCTGCAGATCCTCTCAAGCTCTGTCAAGCTCTGTCAGGTCTCTCCAGAGATGTTCAATCAGGTTCAAGTTTGGGCTCTGGCTGGTCCACTCAAGAACATTCAGACACTTGTTCCGAAGCCACTCCTTTATTGTCTTGTCTGTGTGCCCAGAGTCGTTGTCCAGTTGGAAGATTAACCTCCCCAGTCTGAGGTCCTGAGCACTCTGGAGCAGGTTTTAATCAAGGATCTCTGTACTTTGCACCGTTCATATTTCCCTCAAGCCTGATAAGTCTCCCAGTCGCTGCCACTGAAAAACATCCCCACAGCATGATGCTGCCACTACCACCATGCTTCACCATAGGGATGGTGACAGGTTTCTTCCAGACGTGACTCTTAGCATTCAGGCCAAAGAGTTCAATCTTGGTTTCATCAGACAAGAGAATCTTGTTTCTCATAGTACGAGATTCATTTAGGTGCCTTTTGGCAAACTCCAAGCGTGCTGTCATGTGCCTTTTACTGAGGAGTGGCTTCCGTCTGGCATATTTACCATAAATGCCTGATTGGTTCAGTGCTGCAGAGATGGTTGTCCTCCTGGAATGTTCTCCCATCTCCACAGAGGAACTTTGGAGCTCTGTCAGAGTGACCATTGGGTTCTTGGTCACCATCCTGACCAAGGCCCTTCTTCCCCAATTGCTCAGCTTGACCATGCGGCTCTAGGAGGAGTCGTGGTGGTTCCAAACATCTTTCATTTAAGAATGATGGAGGCCACTGTGTTTTTGGCGAAGTTCAATGCTACAGAAATGTTTGACATGAACATTTTTCCCCAGATCTGTGCCTCAACACAATCCTTTCTCAGAGCTCTTCGGACAATTCCTATGACCTCATGACTTGGTTTTGCTCTGAAATGTACTGTCAACTGTGAGGCCTTATACAGACAGGTGTGTGCCTTTCCAAATAATTTACAATCAATTGAATTTACCACAGGTGTACTCCAATCAAGTTGTAGAAACATATCAAGGATTATCAATGGAAACAGGATGCATCTGAGCTCAATTTCAAGTCTCATAGCAAATTGGTCTTACTACTTGTGCAAATAAGGTATTTCTGTTTTTTTGTGTTTTTTTTTAATACATTTGCAAAATGTCTAAAACCTGTTTTTGCTTTGTCATCATGGGTATTGTGTGTAGATTGATGAGGGAATTTTCTTAATCAATTTTAGAATAAAGTTGTAACGTAACAAAACGTGAAAAAGGTCAAGTGGTCTGAATACTTCTGAAGGGACTGTATACAACAACATAGACCTAAGACTACACATATTTTAAGTATGGTTCTTACAGACATTGGCAAGTCACATTCAAGGACTTTCAGGAACTTTTTCAAGTACTTAGTAGTAATTTTCAAAGACCTCAATGTTATACAATTGTTTAATTTATATATTTGTACATAGGGTCTAATATAGAGCATGTAAAAAGTGTCACAAACAGTAGGCCATTACCAATTTAAACATTTGCCTGTCCAATGCATTGATATTCAAATGATTATTACATTCTAAAATATGTAAGAATAATGTGGACATGCCTGACTAAATAAATTGGATGCATGCATAGTGATTTTTCTGTATCTGGCTGACACAGGCACACATAATAAAACCATTAATAGTATAGCAGTAGCATTAATCTCACCATCGCTGTTTTTATAATGAGAGAGTGAACAAAAACCAGGTTCCTTTTTTAATGGAAGGATTTGTATGGAAAGCCAAGTTGAAGCAAGCATTAGATGTTGTCGTCCTCATAATAACTGCATGTGAGTTTACCGCAACAGAGTAGACTCAGGCAGTGGTTCTCAATCCTGGTCCTGGGGACCCAAAGGGGAGCACATGTTTGTTTTTCCCCTAGCACTACACACCTGATTCTAATCATCGAAGCCTTTTGACGAGAGGATGATTTGAATGAGCTGTGTAGTGCTAAAAAACAAACATGTGCACCCTTTTGGGTCCCCAGGACCAGGATTGAGAACCAGTGGAGTAGAGCAACACCCTTTAACTGAAAGCGTTGGGAAACAAACTAAATCTGAACAAAACTTAATTCACGGATAATTATGAAGGAGGAGAAGAACTCATATATTTGCTAAAGTAACTACAAGGACCTTTCAAGCACCAATTTGAGGAAATGTCTGATTTCCAAGGTAGGCCTTTTCCAGTAGCCTATTAGTAGATCCAAATTCAAGTTCAAGTAAGCTACTTCAAGCCCCTTGTAATTGTTTAAAATTTCAGGTGCAACATGGAAACCTTCATGTATTTGTCATGTTATTTCATTACCAGATCATGTTGGGAAGAATCCAACTAGGCTATGTCATTTTCTGTCATTATATGCAGAATGATTTAATAGGAATAGCTTTGGCTGTTGCGCAATAGTCTATCCTACACAATTGCGCACAGTAGACTCTGTGTCCAATCCAACGCAGAAAAACATGAAAACATGAACTCATTACCTTGATACTTTCTCTGTTAAATCTAATAATTCCCTGCTGTAAATCAAGCAGACAACAACAGATTATCAACATCAATTTTCTAGGGATCCAATGTGGATCCAGGCACAACTGTCTTCACCAGCATAACAATGAGACGCCAAAATATTCTGTACATTCCTTGTTTAACACCTTTTCTCCAGCATCGGGCGGTTTTATCTATGGCTAACACAACAACTGTCACTTGATTGTTATTCACAACATTTCTTCCTGGATCAGATGATTTTTTTTTTTTAATCACTGTAATTTAACAGCTTGACACCTAATGTGCATCCAACAAGTATTATGCTAAATTATTGAAGAAACATGTTAATGACAGGTTTGAAGTATCAAGGTAAGGTGACTTTCTGTTAAAAACATTTGATTTTGCAATTCCATACAGTTTTGGGATTTGTGTGTCCCAGAACTGTTTTCACCCCATAACATAAGGAGACAAGAAATGTTAGGTAGTTACACTGCATTTCTGAGATCTCTATACAGAAAAACTGTCAGACAGCTAGATCCAGGATCCTTTCGGTGTTCAATTTCAATGTCTAATTTAACTGATTAATGCTGAATATATGATATGACAATTTAGACTACCATAAATGCAAGGACAGAAAGTAATGTTTTATGCCAGACGATTTTGGACAATTCCGTCAAGACACCAACCATGAGAAAGAGTTAAACATTTTAAAATCAACTCGTGAATTTGATTGAATACAGCTCTGATGCCCCTTTATATCTTATTAATGTAATGACATGGGAAAAAATGGCAGATTACTATCAATGACTTATCAGCAGCTGTAACAAGTTGTCCAGGGTAGGAAATCTTCACTGCTACCCTAGTTCATAGAAATACCCATTTAGTCCACTACTTTTGACCTGGCTCCGGTCAAAAGAAGGGCACTATGTAGGGAATAGGGTGCAATTTGGAAAGCATACATTTACAAATTGGGGTTTATAGCGCTGTGTTATTTGCAGTATGATTTGTTTGGCTGTACCTCATCTCACCTTAGCCTTGCCTTGGGAACAGTTGACACACCATTGACAAATCTGGATTTTGTTTGCCTGGAGTATATTGACTTGCTGCAATTTTTTATTTGGAACTTTATATCATGACATAAATTACTCTAACTTAAGTCATGGAAATGTACAATCCAGCTGGGTTGATTCATTAACCACTTCTCAACCGTAATTTCAAAAAGGGCACACTGACCTTAATTGGGGACAATCCCTTGTTTGCTCCTGCCCCCTCCTTTTGACTCACTGTCAAGGTCACTGTCTATAATGACAGTTAAGGGATCAGAGGTTAGAGTGGAGGAAGTTGAAGTCTAGATGTCTCTTTCAGAAACTTAACATGCAGCATCTGAAACGGGACGTCAACCTTCCAAATGAAGAGTCTTTGCATTCATGTTGTTTGATAAGACCGCTAGTGTGACAGTCTTGTCAGAGTTAGCTTTTTCAGTCATAACCTATTTTCCAGCTGAAAATAACACATCATCATTGACAATGGGACGTCACTATTCGAATGGGGACGTTTGTCATGAAGGATCTTGCACCTGTATTTTGCCCTTTTGAAGTGTGGTCTTTATTAATTTTGTTTGATACATCAGTGCGCTCTGAATGAGAGGAGCCTGTCACGTCCTGACCTTAGTTCCTTTTTATGTCTCTATTTTGGTTTGGTCAGGGCGTGAGTTGGGGTGGGTATTCAATGTTTTGTTCTATGTTTTGTATTTCTGTGTTTGGCCTGGTATGGTTCCCAATCAGAGGCAGCTGTCAATCGTTGTCTCTGATTGAGAACCATACTTAGGTAGCCTTTTCCCACCTGTGTGGTGTGGGTAGTTATTTTCTGTTCAGTGTGTTTTGCACCTGACGGAGCTGTTTCGGTTGTTCTCTTTTGTTTTGTTAATCAGTGTTCAGTTCCATTAATAAAATGACGAACGCGTACCACGCTGTGCTTTGGTCCTCACTTTCTTCCACCAACGGCCGTTACAGAGCCTCTGGTACAATGAGACAATTTCTTACCTTTTCAGTCATAACTGCTATTCCATCTGAAAATAACAAATAGATTCGGACACTATAAATGTATGGTCACCATCAATGTCTTGCCTTGTTTTCCTGGAACAGTTACAAATGCAAGCAGCACAGAAACACATCGTGACACTGCAAATGCAGCAAGGATTACATTGATTTGTTGCATGTGTTTGTTGTTATCAGTGCATCCAACACTAAATCAGCCGCATGAAGAGATATCCTGTCGCTATCCTGTTGCACACACACATGCACTGTTTTTCTATGTTCCTCAGTGTTTCTCTGTTTATGCAGCTGTGTCTTAATCGTGATGATCATGATGATTATCGTGATTAACATCACTCACCTTGGGCTTTCCTCACATATCCAGAGACATGTGCAGCCTCAGGATCTCTCTCTCTCACTCACTCTCTCTCTCTCAATCTCTCTCTCTTTCTCTCTCGCTCAATCTCTTTCTCTCATTCAAACTCTCTCTCTCTCTTCTCTCTCTCTCTCTCTCAATCTTTCTCTCTCAGTCAATCTCTCTCTCTCTCGGTCTCTCGCTCAATCTCCTCTCGCTCGCTCCCTCCCTCTTTCTCCCTCTCTCTCACCCCATCTCGCTCTCTCACAGCCCAGGTGGTCTCTCTCTCACACTTGCCATGAAGACCGCCTCTATGTGAGTAAGGACCATGATCCTCTCTGATAAACCTATTATTCTGAGGTTTCTAATTGGCCCTCTGTTTCTGCTCGGCCATACCTGAAGAGGAAGAGGAAGAGAAGAGATTAGAAATGATAGAGGCTTATAAGGTAATTCAAACCCACACATGTTGTTCTGTCATCTTATGCTTTTTGAGAGTTTTACATGTCTTTGAGTGTCATGAAAAGCGTTGTACAAATAAAATGCATGAAGTGCATGTTTAAATGATTCCTTTCGTTCCTCTCCTTCTCCTCCTTCCCTGCCTCAGGGCCACACCAACATCACCATTGCTGTTCCTCTCTTTCTCCTCCTCCCCCTCCTCGGGTATACAGCTCTCATTACCCTGCAAATCCAAATGTAATCTTGGCTTTCATTTATTGTGAAAAGAGCACCTTCAGAAAGCATGTCATTATTTCTCCCTCTCCCCTCCCGAGATCAAAGCTGACACAACTGATTACAGAGTGCCAGTTCTCTTTTGAAGAGATGTTGTGCACTTATCAGGTTGGAGACGGCATAAACAGGAACTGGAGTGAGTGGGCTGGCTGGCCAGGGGGGTGAGGATGACACTGGGTAGCAGGCAGGCAGGCAGGCGTCGGCCATGACCCCCTATTCTCTGTTTGTGAGGCTTAGCTTGCCTGCGTTGAAGCTACAATCTGGGATTTGTTTTTGTAGCAAAATGGTATGCAGTCACACCACTTGTTTCCAAAATATCAAAAATAACAAGAATTTAAATGAACATTGAACAGATTCCCAGAACCCATGCATTAGCCCTTTCACTCGTGGGAATTGGCCTATATGAATTGGGATAAATTTCAATGTGATTTTTTATAGAATAAATAGTCTGAAATATATATGCATACGCATGATAGCAATTAAAAGGGAACAGTTTGGCGATTACAGGAAAAATTGTTAGACCAAAGTTGAAGACACAACAGTTCACCTGACACAAAACTGAATTCAAACATTACACTGTTGATTTTATATGCACTTTAAATTTGCGGTACTTTTCTCCGCATTTTGCGGAGAAGTTCTTTGCTGCCAATGACTGGAACGAATTGCAAAAATCGCTGAAGTTGGAGACTTATATTCCCTCACTAACTTTAAGCATCAGCTATCTGAGCAGCTTACCGTTCGCTGCAGCTGAAACAGCCCATTTGTAAATAGCCCATCCAATCTACCTGCCTCATCCCCATATTGTTTTTATTTACTTTTTTGCACACCAGTATTTGCTCTTTTGCACACCAGTATTTGCTCTTTTGCACACCAGTATTTGCTCTTTTGCACACCTGTATTTCTACTTGCACATCATCATCTGCACATCTATCACTCGAGTGTTAATGTGCTAAACTGTAATTACTTCACTACTATGGCCTATTTATTGCCTTACCTCCTCACTCCATTTGCACACACTGGATATAGACTTTTTTTCTGTTGTTTATTGACGGTACGTTTGTTTATTCCATGTGTAGCGCTGTGTTGTCTCCAACACCTACTAGTTGTAGAACACCTACTCATTCTAGGGTTTTTCTTTATTTTTACTATTTTCTACATTGTAGAATAACAGTGAAGACATCAGAACTATGAAATAACACATGGAATCATGTTGTAACCAAAAAAAGTTACAACATCTTGATGGCAGCTTTGCACACTATTGGCATTCTCTCAACCAGCTTCACCTGGAATGCTGAGCCCTTGTTGGCTGCTCTTCCTTCACTTTGTGGTCCGACTCATCCCAAACCATCTCAATTTGGTTGAGGCCAGGAAATTGTGGAGGCCAGATCATCTGATGCATCATAATAATAATAATAATAATAATATAATATATGCCATTTAGCAGACGCTTTTATCCAAAGCGACTTACAGTCATGTGTGCATACATTCTACGTATGGGTGGTCCCGGGGATCGAACCCACTACCCTGGCGTTACAAGCGCCATGCTCTACCAACTGAGCTACAGAAGGCATCACTCCATCACTCTCCATCTTGGTCAAATAGCCCTTACACAGCCTGGAGGTGTGTTTGGTCATTGTCCTGTTGAAAAACAAATGATAGTCCCACTAAACATAAGAATTTGTTCTTAACTGACTTGCCTAGTAAAATAAAGGTAAAAAAGAAAATCAAATAAAAAAACGAACCAGATGGGATGGCGTATCGCTGCAGAATGCTCTGGTAGCCATGCTGGTTAAATGTGCCTTGAATTCTAAACAAATCACTGACAGTGTCACCAGTAAAGCACCCCCACACCATAACAACTCCTTCTCTATGCTTTACGGTAGGAATCACACATGCAGGAATCTTCCGTTCACCCACACCGCATCTCACAATGACACGGCGGTTGGAACCAAAAATCTCCAATTTGCACTCCAGTCCAAAACAGATTTCCACCGGTCACTGCTCCTGTTTCTTGGCCCAAGCGAGTCTCTTCTTATTATTGGTGTCCTTTAGCAGTGGTTTCTTTGCAGCAATTCGACCCTGAAGGCCTGATTTCCCCCGGTCTCCTCTGAACAGTTAATGTTGAGATGTGTCTGTTACTTGAACTCCGTGAAGCATTTATTTGGGCTGCAATTTCTGAGGCTGGTAACTCTAATAACTTGTCCTCTGTAGCAGAGGTACGTCTGGGTCTTCCATTCCTGTGACGGTCCTCATGGGAGCCAGTTTCATCATAGCGCTTGATGGTTTTTGCGACTGCACTGACATTTTCCAATTGACGGACCTTCATGTCTTAAAGTAATGATGGACTGTTGTTTCTCTTTGCTTATTTGAGCTGTTCTTGACATAATATGGACTTGGTCTTTTACCATAGGGCAATCTTCTGTATACCACCACTACCTTGTCACAACACAACTGATTGGCTCAAACGCATTAAGAAGGAAAGAAATTCAACAAATTAACTTTTAAGAAAGCACACCTGTTATTTGAAATGCATTTCAGGTGACTACCTCATGAAGCTGGTTGAGAGAATGCCAAAGGTGTGCAAAGCTGTCATCAAGGCAAAGGGTGGCTATTTGAAGAATGTCAAATATAAAATATTTTTTTGATTTGTTTAACACTTTTTTGATGTCTTCACTATTATTCTGCAATGTAGAAAATAGTACAAATCAAGAAATACCCTGGAATGAGTAGGTGTTCTAAAACTTTTGTGTAGATTCCTTCGAGAAGATGTTAGTGAATCAAGTGGGGCATTTTCTGACTTCCAGGAATCATGGCCGAGAAGGGAAATCAACGGCTCCAGGCATGACCTCTTTTTCAACTGGCTAAGAAGGTACTCGGCTCTTCGCTGCATTCCCAGGCGACGGTATTCCTTCCTCGGGAGAAGTGATCAGTATTCCCCAGCGGGAAGGAAATGGTCCAGAATCTGCTTCGCCAGCAAAGAGGGAATATTCCAAAATGCAAGGCTATGGGCATCTCCGACTAGGCTGGTCTTTCTTCATTTACATTTACATTTAAGTCATTTAGCAGATGCTCTTATCCAAAGCGACTTACAAATTGGTGCATTCACCTTATGACATCCAGTGGAACAGTCACTTTACAATAGTGCATCTAAATCTTAAAGGGGGGGGGGGGTGAGAAGGATTACTTATCCTATCCTAGGTATTCCTTAAAGAGGTGGGGTTTCAGGTGTCTCCGGAAGGTGGTGATTGACTCCGCTGTCCTGGCGTCTTCCTCCACTCCCTGAGCCGCGTGTGGCCTCCTCCACTGCCTCCACCCGGACCCCTCTCACATGGCCCAAGGACCTGGCTCTGGTGGCTATCCAGCCAGCTGTAATACCTGTGATCCTGTGCTACAGAGTATCCTTTTCATCACAGGTTTTGGTAGCATTCAGCATTTGCCACAATGTTTTGCTCCATGTTTACCCCAGGAGAAGAGACGTTATCATTAAATTCAGTTATCAGATCTGGTTGGATTTATCGTACATTTTCATTTCACGGGTAGTCTCCAGAAGCTATTAACGGGGTACAACTACAGTACCATATGGGCTTTCTGTACTACCATGAATGTACAGCGGGTAAAATAATCACGATTGACTTCTTTACTAAAACTCTGTTAAGTTTGTGCATCCCATAGGCGTGGGAAAACATTAAAAAAGTACTTCCGGGTCACAGTATTTTGGGAATCTTCCAAATAGAAGTCCCCAACGTAATAGTAGGATGTGTCAATAACCTGTACTTATTCATGATATGTGAAACAATTGTCTAAACATTAACAATGATTCAAATTTAAGTGCTTCCCAACTCACCATTAGAACTGTTCATGCTGCAGTAAAGGCCATTAAAATTAACAAGTGTGCTCTCTGCTGTCAAGGCAGTCAATATCAACACCATTACAACAAATATTTTAATATTACTGTTTGCTAAACAGCACGTGTAAAGTTTTTTTTGCAATTGAGCTATCCTCTACAGGGACAAGGGGACAACGTATTGGGGACAAACGTACAGGGACAACGTGTTGAATGCCATATAACACTGGCGTGTCATTCATGCTTGTGCCCTGCCAGGCATGAAAACTCCCATCCACTGATCTACACAGGCTGAGTGTTGTTTTGAGCTACTTGGTTGTATAGGAGTGGACTCGAACTAAGGTGAAATTAAGAGAGCTCGTCGAACGGTCTCGCCAACAATTCATCCCAGCAATTGTGGATTGCTATCGTACATTTAGTGTAACAAACATTAGGAATATTAAGTTGCACCCCCCCACACCTTCTGGTTGCAAATTAAAGCTACCCAGAAATGGATTTACCACACTGTTTCTTTTACTGCTAGCGTGCAAGGTTTTCATAAGACTTTTACTCATGTGCCGTTTTACGGCTGCAGTATGTGTCCTACAGTTTCTATGGTCATGTAAGTCGCTCTGGATAAGAGCGTCTGCTAAATGACTTAAATGTAATGTAAATGTAATGTTGCAATAGCACCTGATTTCTGACCTCATTATGGGTTCGACAGTTGTCTCTGAGTGTGGGTTTACTCCAGATGCTTCTCATTGGGGAGGCAGGGTAGCCTAGTGGTTAGACCGTTGGACTAGTAACCAGAAGGTTGCAAGTTCAAACCCCCGAGCTGACAAGGTACAGATCTGTCGTTCTGCCCCTGAACAGGCAGTTAACCTACTGTTCCTAGGCTGTCATTGAAAATAAGAATTTGTTCTTAACTGACTTGCCTAGTTAAATAAAGGTAAAAATCTGTGAACGTTTTGGGGGACTTCCAGGCTAGTAGTCAGCAGTTCATCGGTTTGACATTACAGATAATTGGTTGATCTTTAGTGGGCCTCAACTCATAGGCCTACCATCAGAATGTCGCACACTAGGCAAATTACATTAGCCAGGCGTCTACATCTAGTTGCTTCGTCTCGTGCCATCTTTTCTCATTTATATCCAATCAGAATGACTTTTCATCGCAACACAACTGTTTTAATCTATATCCTACCTACTTGCTACTTCCTATTTTCCAGCATATGCTCGCAGCCTCAGACAAGACGGTTCCCTCGGCATTGACGTCTCCACGAGGTCGTCTTCTCAATGGTTTTTCATGGTTCCTTCAATTGCAAGTTTACAACTCCTTCTATCACTGTTATTTCCTTCATGTGATTTAGGGTTTCTGATCTGGTCTTTCACCTGAAACACTAGCCTCACAGCTAAGCACTCTAAATCAGGTTCCTGGGGTACTATCATATTAGCTCGCACTTACTCTCAATTCTTTCTCTTGCTTTATGCTAATACATCTTCACGCTCGACCCCACTCTGCTCCTAATCATTCTGTTTTCATCCCTCCTATTCAACCCTCTGTTTCACTTCTCCACTTTCTCAAGTAATATAAAGGGGCTATCTTTCCCCTCTACGCTACACTGGTCTTTTGTTCAGAACTGGAGCCGTAACCAACGTAGCTACATTAGGTATAATTCCACCATCCCTCTCCAGCAACTAGGTCGCTGGTTATGCCCTGCTACACTTCACATGTTAGGCCCAATTTATTTGACATCTTCTTAGCGTTTCTCCTTAAAATAGCTACTTTTGTTAGTGAGTTTCCAATGACATGGATGCATGTGGTGGTCATTCATATTACACCTGGCTTTTGGGGCAGACACTCTTTGGCATGTGTCCTCATCGCTCGTTTATCGCATGCATGATTGTGTTTAAAGCAGCAAACATCTCATATTTAACAAATTGCATTACAGCGTGTGTGGTTGGGTTCGACGTACCATGATATGTAACATATCTTCTAAACAAATCAGCGTAACAATGCGAGGCACTCAGCAGGTCAGTATTGGGCCGGGACTTGGGAAGGTGCCCATATCTTCCCCCATTTCAGCACGCCCTGTTGGGTTCAACGCTCAGTTAGCGTTTCATGTTAATCATGCATATCTCTTACAGCACGCGTGGCTGGGAAGCCATACATGCAGACGTCTCATTTCAATCTAACACATTACACAATCTCCATCCTGCGCTCAGTGCACTTGAATTAATAAACATTCCATATGATCACCACCGACAAATCCATGATTATCGAAAACTTCAACAAGCATTTCTCAACGGCTGGCCATGCCTTCCGCCTGGCTACTCCTACCTCGGCCAACAGCTCCGGCCCCCCCGCAGCTCCTCGCCCAAGCCTCTCCAGGTTCTCCTTTACCCAAATCCAGATAGCAGATGTTCTGAAAGAGCAGCAAAACCTGGACCCGTATAAATCAGCTGGGCTTGACAATCTGGACCCTCTATTTCTGAAACTATCCGCCGCCATTGTCGCAACCCCTATTACCAGCCTGTTCAACCTTTCTTTCATATCGTCTGAGATCCCCAAGGATTGGAAAGCTGCCGCAGTCATCCCCCTCTTCAAAGGGGGAGACACCCTGGACCCAAACTGTTACAGACCTATATCCATTCTGCCCTGCCTATCTAAGGTCTTCGAAAGCCAAGTCAACAAACAGGTCACTGACCATCTCGAATCCCACCGTACCTTCTCCGCTATGCAATCTGGTTTCCGAGCCGGTCACGGGTGCACTTCAGCCACACTCAAGGTACTAAACGACATCATAAACGCCATCGATAAAAGACAGTACTGTGCAGTCGTCTTCATCGACCTTGCCAAGGCTTTCGACTCTGTCAATCACCGTATTCTTATCGGCAGACTCAGTAACCTCGGTTTTTCGGATGACTGCCTTGCCTGGTTCACCAATTACTTTGTCTGCAGAGTTCAGTGTGTCAAATCTGAGGGAATGCTGTCCAGTCCTCTGGCAGTCTCTATGGGGGTGCCACAGGGTTCAATTCTCGGGCCGACTCTTTTCTCTGTATATATCAATGATGTTGCTCTTGCTGCGGGCGATTCCCTGATCCACCTCTACGCAGACGACACCATTCTATATACTTTCGGCCCGTCATTGGACACTGTGCTATCTAACCTCCAAATGAGCTTCAATGCCATACAACACTCCTTCCGTGGCCTCCAACTGCTCTTAAACGCTAGTAAAACCAAATGCATGCTTTTCAACTGATTGCTGCCTGCACCTGCATGCCCGACTAGCATCACCACACTGGATGGTTCCGACCTTGAATATGTGGACACCTATAAGTACCTAGGTGTCTGGCTAGACTGCAAACTCTCCTTCCAGACCCATATCAAACTTATCCAATCAAATCAAATCAAGAGTCGGCTTTCTATTCCGCAACAAAGCCTCCTTCACTCACGCTGCCAAGCTTACCCTAGTAAAACTGACTATCCTACCGATCCTCGACTTCGGCGATGTCATCTACAAAATGGCTTCCAACACTCTACTCAGCAAACTGGATGCAGTCTATCACAGTGCCATCCGTTTTGTCACTAAAGCACCTTATACTACCCACCACTGCGACTTGTATGCTCTAGTCGGCTGGCCCTCGCTACATATTCATCGCCAGACCCACTGACTCCAGGTCATCTACAAGGCCATGCTAGGTAAAGCTCCGCCTTATCTCAGTTCACTGGTCACGATGGCAACACCCATCCGTAGCACCCGCTCCAGCAGGTGTATCTCACTGATCATCCCTAAAGCCAACACCTCATTCGGCCGCCTTTCGTTCCAGTACTCTGCTGCCTGTGACTGGAACGAATTGCAAAAATCGCTGAAGTTGGAGATTTATCTTCCTCACCAACTTCAAACATCAGCTATCTGAGCAGCTAACCGATCGCTGCCGCTGTACATAATCTATTGGTAAATAGCCCACCCATTTTCACCTACCTCATCCCCACAGTTTTTATTTATTTACTTTTCTGCTCTTTTACACACCAATATCTCTACCTGTACATGATCATCTGATCATTTATCACCCCAGTGTTAATCTGCAATATTGTAATTATTCGCCTACCTCCTCATGCCTTTTGCACACATTGTATATAGACTCCCCTTTTTTCTACTGTGTTATTGACTTGTTAATTGTTTACTCAATGTGTAACTCTGTGTTGTCTGTTCACACTGCTATGCTTTACCTTGGCCAGGTTGCAGTTGCAAATGAGAACTTGTTCTCAACTAGCCTTCCTGGTTAAATAAAGGTGAAATAAAATAAATAAAATAAAATGATACTTTACATTACAGCAGCAATGGGGTTGCGGGAGAATTTCCAAAATTTTGAAGAATTTTTTGTACAACAAGTATCTCATATTTGTATCTCAAAATTGTTGTAATGTGGTTAACCGTAAAAATAGAAATTAAATTTATTAAAATCTAAAAGATAAAATTCAACCAGTGAGTGCCCTTAGATTGTGGGAAAAGGCCGATTCAAGTGCAAGAGTCAAATGCGACCTTTCGAGCTGTCAAGTGAACGAATGCTACAGAGAATGCATTCACGGGTCACTAGGAGTTTTGGTTCCTGTCTCCCTCAGAGAATTAAAACTCATTGTACCCTTCACCAGCTCATATCTGTGTGAAGCTGGATTCAGCAGTGCTCTCGTCTGCCTTAAAACCACATTTAGATCCAGGTTGGTTGTGACAGCAGAGATGAGGTGTGCACTGTTGTCCCCGCCCCCTGAATTTGAGAATCTCTCACGTGACATGCATCATGCACACCCATTTGTAACGTCGTTTGTCTGTTGTAAGAAGAGAGTCAGACCGAAATGCAGCGTGTAGGTTATTCATGACTTTAATGAAGATAATCGCGGTACATGAAATAACTGATATAAGAAAAACAACAAACGCAACGTGAAACCTATTACAGCCTATCTGGTGAACTACAACACAGAGACAGGGACAAACACCCACAAAAAGCAACGCGAAAGTCAGGCTGTCTAAATACGGTTCTCAATCAGAGACAACGACAAACACCTGACTCTGATTGAGAATCGCCCCCAGGCAGCCAAGCCTAACTAGACACACCCCTAATCATACACAATCCAAATTACTACAAACCCCAATACGAAACACAACATATAAACCCATGTCACACCCTGGCTTACCCAAACATATACCAAAAACACATAATATAATGACCAAGGCGTGACAGAACCCCCCCCCCCCTAAGGTGCGGACTCCGGAACGCACCTGAAGAGCATAGGGAGGGTCCGGGTGGGCGTCTGTCCATGGTGGCGGTTCTGGCTCGGGACGTGGACCCCACTCCATAAATGTCCTAGTTCCTCCCCTTCGCGTCCTGGGCTAATCCACCTTCTCCGCCGACCATGGCCTAATAGTCCTCACCCTGATCCCCACATAACTGAGGGGCAGCTCGGGACAGAGGGGCAGCTCGGGACCGAGGGGCAGCTCGGGACCGAGGGGCAGCTCGGGACCGAGGGGCAGCTCGGGACAGAGGGGCATCTCAGGACAGAGGGGCAGCTCGGGACAGAGGGGCAGCCCGGGACAGAGGGGCAGCTCGGGACAGAGGGGCAGCTCGGGACTGAGGGGCAGCTCAGGACAGAGGGGCGTCTCAGGACAGAGGGGCATCTCAGGACAGAGGGGCAGCTCGGGACAGAGGGGCATCTCAGGACAGAGGGGCAGCCCGGGACAGAGGGGCAGCCCGGGACCGAAACAGCCCAGTACTGAGGGGAAGTCCGGTACTGAGAGGCAGCCCAGTACTGAGAGGAAGCTCAGTACTGAGAGGAAGCTCAGGCAGGTAGTAGGCTCCGGTAAATCCTGGCTGGCTGGTGGAACTGGATGATTCAGGTTGTCTGGCCGATCTAGAAGATCTTGGCAGACTGGCACTTCTGGCGGATCTTGGCAGACTGGCGACGCTGGGCCGACTGGCGGCGCTGGGCAGACTGGGAGCACTGGGCAGACTGGGAGCACTGGCTGCGCTGGGCAGACTGGGAGCACTGGCGGAGCTGGGCGGACTGGGAGCACTGGCGGGACTGGGAGCACTGGCGGCGCTCTGCAGACAGGAGACTCCGGCAGCGCAGGAGAGGAGAAAGGCTCTGGCTGCGCTAAACAGGCGGGAGACTCCGGCAGCGCAGGAGAGGAGAAAAGCTCTGGCTGCGCTAAACAGGCGGGAGACTCCAACAGCGCAGGAGAGGAGAAAAGCGCTGGCTGCGCTGAACAGGCGAGGCGCACTGGAGGCCTGGTGCGTGGTGCTGGAACTGGTGGTACTGGCGCGAGGACACTCACAGGAAGCCTGGTGCGGGGAGCTGCTACCGGAGGACTGGTGTGTAGAGGTGGCTCTGGATAGACCGGACCGTGCAGGCGCACTGGAGCTCTTGAGCACCGAGCCTGCCCAAGCTTACCTGGCTCGATGCCCACTCTAGCCCAGCCCATAGGAAGGGCTGGTATGTGCCGCAGCTGGCTCTGCACCCGCACTGGAAACACCGTGCGCTCCATAGCATAACACGGTGCCTGCCCGGTCTCTCTAGCCCAACGGTGAGCACAGGGAGTATGCGCAGGTCTCCTACCTGGCATAACTATTCTCCCTTCTAGCCCCCCAATAATTTTTTTGGGCTGTTTTTCCGGTTTCCAACCGCGTTGCCGTGCTGCCTCCTCATACCTGCGCCTCTCCGCTTTAGCTGCTTCTATTTCCTCCTTGGGACGGCGATATTCTCCCGGCTGCGCCCAGGGTCCTTTTCCGTCTAATTCCTCCTCCCATGTCCAAATCTCCAAATGATGCAGCCTCTCCCACTGCAACTGCTCTTCATGATTAACAGGGAGAGTAGGCTCAGGTCTGACTCCTGACTCAGCCACTCTCTCTCTGCGCTTTCCCCCGTTACTTTCGGTTTTCGCTCTGTATAGCCGTGCTTTCCTTTTCGACTCCATACGTCTATAGCCTTCTTCGCATCGCTGTAGGGAATCCCAGGCGGGCTCCTGCACTCGCTCTGGGTCGGCCGCCCACCTGTCGATTTCTTCCCACGTAGTATACTCCATGCTTCTGCTGTCCATAACGTCCTCCTTCAGAACCTGCCAGTTCACACGCTGCTCGGTCTGTGAGTGGTGGGTGTTTCTGTAACTTCGTTCCTCTGTTGTAAGAAGAGAGTCAGACCGAAATGCAGCGTGTAGGTTATTCATGACTTTAATGAAGATAATCGCGGTACATGAAATAACTGATATAAGAAAAACAACAAACGCAACGTGAAACCTATTACAGCCTATCTGGTGAACTACAACACAGAGACAGGGACAAACACCCACAAAAAGCAACGCGAAAGTCAGGCTGTCTAAATACGGTTCTCAATCAGAGACAACGACAAGCACCTGACTCTGATTGAGAATCGCCCCAGGCAGCCAAGCCTAACTAGACACACCCCTAATCATACACAATCCCAATTACTACAAACCCCAATACGAAACACAACATATAAACCCATGTCACACCCTGGCTTACCCAAACATATACCAAAAACACAAAATATAATGACCAAGGCGTGACACCATTTCGGTTCCGGTTTGGAGCGAGTGGTCGCATCGGCGCTTGCTCCCGCAGGTAGTATAACTTTTTACATTTCATTTCATTATATTTCATTATAGCACAACGGTTTGATTTGTCTAATCTTAGCAATTTCTTCTCAGCTAGCTACATAGCCGTCTTTGTATCAAAGATAATTGCGTAATTATCGTATTTCGCCGTCCTAACGTAGTCTTCACTAGCCAGCTAGCTAACGTCCACTGATTAGCTGCACTGGGAAAACTATTACACTCAACTGAACGACTTGATCAGTGTAGTGTTAGCTAGCTACATAGCTGTCTTTGCTGTCTTCGTATCTTCGTTCCAAGATAATTGTGTTGTTTAGGTTTAGAGTGTGTAGTCTTAGAGTGATTATCTTAATTTACCGAGGTTAGCTAGCCAGCTATTTGTCGTCCTTAACGTAGGAGACTCTGCTAGCTAGCCAACAGCTAGCCAACGCTAGCCAACGTCTTCTGAATAGAACTCAACAACCCGGTCGCATTCACAGGTAGTATCACATTTTCATTTCATTTCATTACAGTACAACGGTTTGATTTGTTTGATCGTAGCTAGCTACATAGCTAGCTACATAGCCGTCTTTGTATCAAAGATAATTGTGTAGTCTAGAGCGATTTTCTAGGTTAGCTAGCCAGCTATTGTCGTTCTTTTAACGCAACGTAACGTAAACAACACTACTAGCTAGCCAGCTAGCCCCGAATAGCAGCACTGTAGAAACTATTACACTCAACGGAACGACTTGATTAGTGTAGTGTCAACAACGCACCCACTGCCAGCTAGCCTACTTCAGCAGTACTGTATAATTTTAATCATTTTAGTCAATAAGATTCTTGCTACGTAGCTTAACTTTCTGAACATTCGAGACGTGTAGTCCACTTGTCATTCCAATCTCCTTTGCATTAGCGTAGCCTCTTCTGTAGCCTGTTAACTATGTGTCTGTTTATCCCTGTTCTCTCCTCTCTGCACAGACCATACAAACGCTCCACACCGCGTGGCCGCGGCCACCCTAAGCTGGTGGTCCCAGCGCGCACGACCCACGTGGAGTTCCAGGTCTCCGGTAGCCTCTGGAATTGCCGATCTGCGGTCAACAAGGCAGAGTTCATCTCAGCCTATGCCTCCCTCCAGTCCCTCGACTTCTTGGCACTAACGGAAACATGGATCACCACAGACAACACTGCTACTCCTACTGCTCTCTCTTCGTCCGCCCATGTGTTCTCGCACACCCCGAGAGCTTCTGGTCAGCGGGGTGGTGGCACCGGGATCCTCATCTCTCCCAAGTGGTCATTCTCTCTTTCTCCCCTTACCCATCTGTCTATCGCCTCCTTTGAATTCCATGCTGTCACAGTTACCAGCCCTTTCAAGCTTAACATCCTTATCATTTATCGCCCTCCAGGTTCCCTCGGAGAGTTCATCAATGAGCTTGATGCCTTGATAAGCTCCTTTCCTGAGGACGGCTCACCTCTCACAGTTCTGGGCGACTTTAACCTCCCCACGTCTACCTTTGACTCATTCCTCTCTGCCTCCTTCTTTCCACTCCTCTCCTCTTTTGACCTCACCCTCTCACCCTCCCCCCTACTCACAAGGCAGGCAATACGCTCGACCTCATCTTTACTAGATGCTGTTCTTCCACTAACCTCATTGCAACTCCCCTCCAAGTCTCCGACCACTACCTTGTATCCTTTTCCCTCTCGTTCTCATCCAACACCTCCCACACTGCCCCTACTCGGATGGTATCGCGCCGTCCCAACCTTCGCTCTCTCTCCCCCGCTACTCTCTCCTCTTCCATCCTATCATCTCTTCCCTCCGCTCAAACCTTCTCCAACCTATCTCCTGATTCTGCCTCCTCAACCCTCCTCTCCTCCCTCTCTGCATCCTTTGACTCTCTATGTCCCCTATCCTCCAGGCCGGCTCGGTCCTCCCCTCCCGCTCCGTGGCTTGATGACTCATTGCGAGCTCACAGAACAGGGCTCCGGGCAGCCGAGCGGAAATGGAGGAAAACTCGCCTCCCTGCGGACCTGGCATCCTTTCACTCCCTCCTCTCTACATTTTCCTCCTCTGTCTCTGCTGCTAAAGCCACTTTCTACCACGCTAAATTCCAAGCATCTGCCTCTAACCCTAGGAAGCTCTTTGCCACCTTCTCCTCCCTCCTGAATCCTCCTCCCCCCCCCCCCTCCTCCCTCTCTGCAGACGACTTCGTCAACCATTTTGAAAAGAAGGTCGACGACATCCGATCCTCGTTTGCTAAGTCAAACGACACCGCTGGTTCTGCTCACACTGCCCTACCCTGTGCTCTGACCTCTTTCTCCCCTCTCTCTCCAGATGAAATCTCGCGTCTTGTGACGGCCGGCCGCCCAACAACCTGCCCGCTTGACCCTATCCCCTCCCCTCTTCTCCAGACCATTTCCGGAGACCTCCTCCCTTACCTCACCTCGCTCATCAACTCATCACTGACCGCTGGCTACGTCCCTTCCGTCTTCAAGAGAGCGAGAGTTGCACCCCTTCTGAAAAAACCTACACTCGATCCCTCCGATGTCAACAATTACAGACCAGTATCCCTTCTTTCTTTTCTCTCCAAAACTCTTGAACGTGCCGTCCTTGGCCAGCTCTCCCGCTATCTCTCTCTGAATGACCTTCTTGATCCAAATCAGTCAGGTTTCAAGACTAGTCATTCAACTGAGACTGCTCTCCTCTGTATCACGGAGGCGCTCCGCACTGCTAAAGCTAACTCTCTCTCCTCTGCTCTCATCCTTCTAGATCTATCGGCTGCCTTCGATACTGTGAACCATCAGATCCTCCTCTCCACCCTCTCCGAGTTGGGCATCTCCGGCGCGGCTCACGCTTGGATTGCGTCCTACCTGACAGGTCGCTCCTACCAGGTGGCGTGGCGAGAATCTGTCTCCTCACCACGCGCTCTCACCACTGGTGTCCCCCAGGGCTCTGTTCTAGGCCCTCTCCTATTCTCGCTATACACCAAGTCACTTGGCTCTGTCATAACCTCACATGGTCTCTCCTATCATTGCTATGCAGACGACACACAACTAATCTTCTCCTTTCCCCCTTCTGACGACCAGGTGGCGAATCGCATCTCTGCATGTCTGGCAGACATATCAGTGTGGATGACGGATCACCACCTCAAGCTGAACCTCGGCAAGACGGAGCTGCTCTTCCTCCCGGGGAAGGACTGCCCGTTCCATGATCTCGCCATCACGGTTGACAACTCCATTGTGTCCTCCTCCCAGAGCGCTAAGAACCTTGGTGTGATCCTGGACAACACCCTGTCGTTCTCAACCAACATCAAGGCGGTGGCCCGTTCCTGTAGGTTCATGCTCTACAACATCCGCAGAGTACGACCCTGCCTCACACAGGAAGCGGCGCAGGTCCTAATCCAGGCACTTGTCATCTCCCGTCTGGATTACTGCAACTCGCTGTTGGCTGGGCTCCCTGCCTGTGCCATTAAACCCCTTCAACTCATCCAGAACGCCGCAGCCCGTCTGGTGTTCAACCTTCCCAAGTTCTCTCACGTCACCCCGCTCCTCCGTTCTCTCCACTGGCTTCCAGTTGAAGTCCGCATCCGCTACAAGACCATGGTGCTTGCCTACGGAGCTGTGAGGGGAACGGCACCTCAGTACCTCCAGGCTCTGATCAGGCCCTACACCCAAACAAGGGCACTGCGTTCATCCACCTCTGGCCTGCTCGCCTCCCTACCACTGAGGAAGTACAGCTCCCGCTCAGCCCAGTCAAAACTGTTCGCTGCTCTGGCCCCCCAATGGTGGAACAAACTCCCTCACGACGCCAGGACAGCGGAGTCAATCACCACCTTCCGGAGACACCTGAAACCCCACCTCTTTAAGGAATACCTAGGATAGGATAAGTATTCCCTCCCCCCCCTTTAAGATTTAGATGCACTATTGTAAAGTGACTGTTCCACTGGATGTCATAAGGTGAATGCACCAATTTGTAAGTCGCTCTGGATAAGAGCGTCTGCTAAATGACTTAAATGTAATGTAAATGATTTCATTAGTGGTGGTGAGATAAGAGACATTATGTCAGACCAATTTTGCAATTGACTGCCATACCCCCACATTAAACGCATGTGATCATGAGTTTAGAAGACAATCAAAAATACTGTTGGATGTTTTGCAATTGACTGCCATAGTCCCAAATACAAAAGTAAACATTGGCTGTTAATTACATACTTTTTTTCAAATGGTTGCGGCCACGAGAATTTCAGATATATAAATGGGGTCGTGGACGAAAAACATTTGGGAACCCCTGCATTACAGCTTAATGGCACTTTTGTTCTTCGCATACATCTCTGTTACATCTATTTATCTTGTCTTCAATCCCTTCTCCCTGGTGAGGAACTTATTTATTTTGGGGGGTTTTGATGCCAGCTGCCCAGCATAGGGCAACCTGTCATCAGCATCTGGCTCCGTGAAGCATTCCTCTGAAATGAGGCCTACCCCAAACTATAAAATTACATATTGTATTCTGTCTCTATTATTCAGTTAAGCCTTGACTTGATTGAAATGTAGTTTACGAAAGTTTAATCAGTAAGGCTGGTGTGAATGGATCATCACTTTTTATTCATCTACTAAACTCATATAATTCACATCACTTCCTATCTCTTTCATCATCATAGCAGGTATTAATTTATATGGTAGTGGTCATAATGATACCTCATCAACATAGCTGGTATTTATAGGGCAGTGTTTATAATGTCACCTCCTCAACATAGCTGGTATTTCTAGGGCTGTGTTTATAATGTCACCTCATCAACATAGCCGGTATTTATAGGGCAGTGTTTATAATGTCACCTCATCGACATAGTTGGTATTTATAGGGCAGTGTTTATAATGTTACCTCATTAGCATAGACGGTATTTATAGGGCAGTGTTTATAATGTCACCTCCTCAACATAGCTGGTATTTCTAGGGCTGTGTTTATAATGTCACCTCATCAACATAGCCGGTATTTATAGGGCAGTGTTTATAATGTCACCTCCTCAACATAGCTGGTATTTATAGGGCAGTGTTTATAATGTCACCTCCTCAACATAGCTGGTATTTCTAGGGCTGTGTTTATAATGTCACCTCATCAACATAGCTGGTATTTATAGGGCAGTGTTTATAATGTCACCTCCTCAACATAGCTGGTATTTCTAGGGCTGTGTTTATAATGTCACCTCATCAACATAGTTGGTATTTATAGGTCAGTGTTTATAATGTTACCTCATTAGCATAGACGGTATTTATAGGGCAGTGTTTATAATGTTACCTCATTAGCATAGACGGTATTTATAGGGCAGTGTTTATAATGTTACCTCATTAGCATAGACGGTATTTATAGGGCAGTGTTTATAATGTTACCTCATTAGCATAGACGGTATTTATAGGGCAGTGTTTATAATGTTACCTCATTAGCATAGACGGTATTTATAGGGCAGTGTTTATAATGTTACCTCATTAGCATAGACGGTATTTATAGGACAGCGTTTATAATGTTACTTCATTAGCATAGACGGTATTTATAGGACAGCGTTTATAATGTTACCTCATCAACATAGACGGTCAGTGTTTATAATGTTACCTCATTAGCATAGACGGTATTTATAGGGCGGTATTTATAGGACAGCGTTTATAATGTTACCTCATTAGCATAGACGGTATTTATAGGGCAGTGTTTATAATGTTACCTCATTAGCATAGACGGTATTTATAGGACAGCGTTTATAATGTTACTTCATTAGCATAGACGGTATTTATAGGACAGCGTTTATAATGTTACCTCATCAACATAGACGGTATTTATAGGACAGCGTTTATAATGTTACCTCATTAGCATAGACGGTATTTATAGGACAGCGTTTATAATGTTACCTCATTAGCATAGACGGTATTTATAGGGCAGTGTTTATAATGTTACCTCATTAGCATAGCCGGTATTTATAGGGCAGTGTTTATAATGTTACCTCATCAGCATTGCAGATATGGTAATGATTATAACATTATGTCATGGGTGTCAATTAAGGCAGCCCTTCGCACCTCTCTGATTCAGAGGGGTTGGTTTAAATGCGGAAGAGACATTTCAGTTGAATGCATTCAGTTGTACAACTGACTAGGTATCCTCCCTTTACCTTTTCCTTTCCTGTCAGCATAGCAGATATTTATTTATATGGTATTGTTATTAATGTGACCTCGTCAGCATAGCAGATATTTATATGGTATTGTTATTAATGATGCCTCGTCAGCATAGCAGATGTTTATATGGTAGTGTTATTAATGTGACCTCTTCAGCATAGCAGATGTTTATATGGTATTGTTATTAATGATGCCTCGTCAGCATAGCAGATATTTATATGGTAGTGTTATTAATGTGACCTCGTCAGCATAGCAGATGTTTATATGGTAGTGTTATTAATGTGACCTCGTCAGCATAGCAGCTGCTTATATGGTAGTGTTATTAATATGACCTCGTCAGCATAGCAGATGTTTATATGGTAGTTTTATTAATGTGACCTCCTCAGCATAGCAGATGTTTATATGGTAGTGTTATTAATGTGACCTCTTCAGCATAGCAGATGTTTATATGGTAGTGTTATTAATGTGACCTCGTCAGCATAGCAGCTGCTTATATGGTAGTGTTATTAATGTGACCTCGTCAGCATAGCAGATGCTTATATGGTAGTGTTATTAATGTGACCTCGTCAGCATAGCAGATGTTTATATGGTAGTTTTATTAATGTGACCTCCTCAGCATAGCAGATGTTTATATGGTAGTGTTATTAATGTGACCTCTTCAGCATAGCAGGTGTTTATATGGTATTGTTATTAATGTGACCTCTTCAGCATAGCAGATGTTTATATGGTAGTGTTATTAATGTGACCTTTTCAGCATAGAGATGTTTATATGGTAGTGTTATTAAACCTACTTGACAATCTATGGAAAGACCTTAAAATGGTTGTCTAGCAATGATCAACAACCAATTTGACAAAGGTTGAAGAATTTTGAAAATAATAATGGCTAAATGTTTCACAATCCAGGTGTGGGAAGCTCTTAGGCCCAGATTCCAACCCGAGTTAAGTGTGTGCAATTGGAACATAATTCGTTTGTATGTGCTTTATCTTAATCTGTACTCTGACCTTGAATTTAAGCATGAGAATAGTTTGCTATTCACCCACTTTTCGTTTGAGGTGGAGCTCGAATAAATGAAGATGTGTCTACAGATAGGACGCATTCTGATCTTGACTTAATTCCCTAATAATTCCAACACTTTTACTTGGGAAAAAAACATGAATGTCTGGCGAGCCTACCGGTTCTAAGTGGAAAAAGAATCTACTTAATATTTTTCTGAAATAAATAACACCATTCTCCATGCACTGTAATATATAACTTGATAAGATCTATTCATAAGAGCTAGCTAAATGAGTAATCTGTTTGCAGAAGGGGATGCCCATAGCAATTGTTTTAGATTATTTTTCCAAGGCATATGAAAACAAACTGAAAAGCATTTCAAAATGACATGTATCACGGACCGTTTTCCACAGTGAAGTAGGATATAAAAAGCTGTGCGGTTATTTAGAATTATAATTGTGTGCCTTCACAATTATTGTGGATGAAATCTGGAGACCCAAGCTATAGGTTTCTGTATGGCTGTACCTGCTGAGTTGATGAAATCTGGACACCCACGCTATAGGTTTCTGTAGGGCTGTACCTGCTGAGTTGATGAAATCTGGACACCCACGCTATAGGTTTCTGTAGGGCTATACCTGCTGAGTTGATGAAATCTGGACACCCACGCTATAGGTTTCTGTAGGGCTGTACCTGCTGAGTTGATGAAATCTGGACACCCAAGCTATAGGTTTCTGTAGGGCTGTACCTGCTGAGTTGATGAAATCTGGACACCCAAGCTATAGGTTTCTGTAGGGCTGAACCTGCCGAGTTGATGAAATCTGGACACCCACGCTATAGGTTTCTGTAGGGTTGATGTACGCTCTTTAGAATGTTATAATTAATTATAATAATTATATAATTATTTCCTATGTTTTATTTTGCAATTTGTATCATGTTAAATATTGGCCACTATCAGGACGTAATACCCACATACATATATTTTTGCATCATTCCATTCCGTTTACCTTTCTTTCCTCTGTCACGTCCTTGTCAATTGTTCCTGAGGGTTACTAGCTTTAGTGGATAATATTAGACTAACATTCTGCAATAATTTAGGACATTTAGCTTATTTGAATCATCATGGAACTCCAGCAAGTTAAACTTGGAGCCTGGTGCACGTTTCCATGATGAGTGATAATTACATTTATAGGATTCTTTTTCAACCCTTCTTGTACACTTTTTTTCTACTTTCCAATATTTCATGGATTGAACAATTGAATATGGCAACTTTCAGGTTGAATCCAACTACTGTTTTTTTTATTCATCAATATACAGTATTTCTTGTGTAAAGGCTCTCCAAACAGTTTTTTAAATGATTCATACTTTCATAACCTTAAAATATCCCTAAATAATCTACAAGATCAGAGTATTATTAAATCTACCAGTTTGTGCTGAAACGGAGACGAATACGCATAGAGGGCTTTCTTTCATTGATCCCTATATTCTGAACCCGATCTCTCGATGTATTTTCTTGAGTCTGTCTGCAAAATTCAAGTGGAATGGGCACTGTATTTAAATGGTTGGCTTAAGATACATGTACTGAAAACCCTATTGAAGGAAAACTACACGGGAAAATCTGTTGGCCAGCAAATGGGAGAGTTTTCAGTGGTTGAATAACATTTATTCAGAGCGTGCAAAGTAGCCACACCTGCAGAGCCCTTAGAGACTTACTATACCCAGAACGACGCTTCTACAAAGTATTGACTCAGGGGTGTGAATACTTATGTAAATGAGATATTTATGTTTTTCATTTTCATAACATATTTTCTCTTTGTCATTATGGGGTATTGTCTGTAGATGGGTGAGGGAAAAAAACATAATTTCATCAATGTTGAATTCAGGCTGTAACACAACAAAATGTGGAGAAAGTCATGGGGTATAATGACTTTTTTTGCCTGACCTTTATTTAACTAGACAAGTCAGTTAAATTCTTATTTACAATGAAGGCCTACCCCGGTCAAACCCTAACCCGGATGACGCTGGGCCAATTGTGCGCCGCCCTATGGGACTCCCAATCACGGCCGGTTGTGATACAGCCTGGAATCGAACCAGGGTCTGTAGTGACGCCTCTAGCACTGAGATGCACCATTGCGCCACTCAGGAGCCCCCCTATGTCACACAGTGTGTATTAAATACAACGTGTGAATTGGAAATGTGTTTTTTGCATATCCCAACTCTCCCTGATACACCCTCAGAAAGTGGGGTCACTTGAGCAATTAGGGAAAAGTGTCTTTCTCAAGGGAACATCGAAAGATTTTTCTGGGATTTGAACTAGCAACCTTTCAGTTATTGGCCCAACGCTCTAACTGCAGCCCAAGTGAACATGTATTTGTTTTTTATAAATATCTCATTTTTTATTCTCTTGCCATTTGCCCTATACACACATATCCCCACAAAAATATAGGTCCGAGATACAGCCAATTATGTCCTGGCTATATCTCGAAATCAGTTTTTTTTTTGGTTTTTGTGCCATTCATTTCACTCAAGACACCTTCTAAGTTTTGAAGCTTTCAGGGGGTGCAGCAGGGGGTTCAGCAGGCCAAGGTGCAGTGAGAGAGGAGTGCAATGGGTTGTGGTTGCTAGGCAACAGGTGTTGTGATTAACAAAGCGGGTCTAGATGGCTCTGTGGTGGGATACTATCGCTAATTGACAGCAGTTTTCCCACAGGGACTTGTTCTAACCCTGAGACCCCTGGAATGAGAGGTGTGTGTGTGTGCGTGTGTGTGTGTGCGTGTGTGTGTGTGTGTGTGTGTGTGTGTGTGTGTGTGTGTGTGTGTGTGTGTGTGTGTGTGTGTGTGTGTGTGTGTGTGTGTGTGTGTGTGTGTGTGTGTGTGTGTGTGTGTGTGTGTGTGTGTGTGTGTGTGTGTGTGTGTGTGTGTGTGTGTGTGTGTGTGTGTGTGTGGACGTGTTTAACTATTTAGTAATAGTAAACTGACAAAAATTGTTACCAACTGGGGCCAAAAATGCAAATTCTAGGGGATTTCGGGCAGGTTAGAATCAGTGTTAGGGTTAGAAATACATTAAGGGTTAGGAGCAAGAGTTAGTTTTAGGGTCAGGGTTAGGTTAAGGTTAGGGTTAAGGTTAGAGTAAGGGTAAGTGCACGGTTTAGGGTTAGGGTTAGGGGTTAGGGAAAATAGGATTTTGAATGGGCCTGAATTGTGTGTCGCCACAAGTTTAGTTGTACAAGACTGTTTGTTTGTATGTTTGCGCACGTGTGAGCGTGCTAATATGTGTGTGTGTGTGCTCAGGGCAGTGGGAGAGGACAATAGTAAAGGGTGGGGGTCTGAGATACACTGGCAGGCAGGGCAGACAAGGACTCTGGGGGTCCCGCTGTGCTCTCTGATGGGGTTGGAGGGTCTTGCTCCACTGCCTTACTAACTGCATCCCAAGTGGCACCCTATTCCCTACATAGTGCAGTACTTTGGAACATTTTACCAGAGCCCTATGGGCCCTGGTCAAGAGTAGTGGACTACTTAGGGAATAGGGTGCCATTTAGGGCGCATACACTGTGAAACACCATCTGGAATGGCTTCATAGCTCCTCTAACCCCTTCACAAGCCCTCTGAAAACACAACACCAACCCCCTAAAAACACTACTTTTGCTCCACTCAAAATAGTACTCTCTCATGCCCTCAAAATATTACTTTCTCACCCCCTCAAACTAATACTCTCTCACAACCAGTGTTGAGGAGTAGTGAACTACATGTAGTTCAACTAGTAATTTAATTACATTTTGCATTAGCTTGGTGGTAGTTGAACTAAATCCAGGTCTTGGTAGTGTTTTCAGTAATTCACACTTTTTGAGAGGTAGAGGTATAGCTAACTAACTATTGGAACTAAATACTACTTTTTTGCAAAAAGAAAATGTTATATTGGTGAAGTAGGCAATATTGTTTTCCAGCATCACACCCGTCTAATTCTCACTTGAAATTTAGTGTTTAATAGGCTAAATTACACATTCTGTTAACATCTGATACCAGGGTGATCTGTTCTTGCAATTTGTAGTCTGTGACATTTCAGATTAAGTTATGATAATGTATTTCAAAGTAACTTTAGTTAAGAAACTATATTTTTCTTAAGGATAGCTTAACTTCTTCCAGTGTGAAGTAATTGGTAGCTTGGTAAACTATATTTTCAGAGTAGCTTCCACAACATTGCTCACAACTAACAAAATACTAATTTAACCCCCCAAAATAGTCCTCTCTCTCAGCCTTAAAACCCAACCCCCTAAAAATATTACTCCCACCACACTCAAATACTACTCTTTCATAACTCAAAACACTAATCTTCCCCCCTCAAAACACTACTCTCACCCCCTCAAAATTCTACTGTCAACCCCTCAAATACTATCTCTCTGCCTCAAAATACTACTCTCTCTAGGGCCTCAAAACAACAACCCCCTAAAAATACTACTCTTTCTCCACTCAAAATACTATTCTCTCATGCACTCAAAATATTACTTTCTCACCCCGTCAATATATTACTCTTTCACCGACTCTAAATACTACCGTCTCTTCCTCTTAAAATACTACTCTCTCACCTCCTCAAAACACAACACCGACCCCCTCAAAATACATTCCTCTTTACTCAAAACTCGCATATTTCCTTTATCAAACTCATTTATAATTCTCTACCAGCATGAAATATAGTCTGAAACATTTAGAGTTTTTTTTCTATGATTGAGAGTAGAATTGTCACAGTATGCCTACATTTGAATTTAGAGAAAATCTAAGAAGCAAAGGAGGGAGGTAAAAGAAGAGAAGAGAGGGTCAAAAAGAGGTGAGACAAATCCCGTTGTGGAGAAAAAGGAGAAACAACGTTTGATATTCTGTGCATGGCCCGGGGTTCATCTGATTGGTGTGAAGAAGTTGGGAGGCCTCTGGTTTAGGAGTCCTCAGATGCATCGGCTCTGTCCCAAATAGTACCCACTTGTCTACGTAGCCCACCCATTGTGCTCTGGTCAAAAGTAGTGCACTATGTAGGGAATAGGGTGCAATTTGGGACACAGGCCATGGGCTTATGAGGAACAGTCCACCGGGACAGAGCTGTTGCAGAGGAGTGTGAGTCATGGCTCCATGATTCTAAATAGGGCAGTCTGGCACATGATCCTTTCATACACAAGCTACAGCATACAACACTGTTTGGTGGACAGCTACAAGCTACAGCATGCAACCCTGTTTGATGGACAGCTACAAGCTACAGCATACAACACTGTTTGGTGGACAGCTACAAGCTACAGCATGCAACACTGTTTGATGGACAGCTACAAGCTACAGCATACAACACTGTTTGATGGACAGCTACAAGCTACAGCATGCAACACTGTTTGGTGGACAGCTACAAGCTACAGCATGCAACACTGTTTGATGGACAGCTACAAACTACAGCATACAACACTGTTTGATGGACAGCTACAAGATACAGCATACAACACTGTTTGATGGACAGCTACAAACTACAGTATACAACACTGTTTGATGGACAGCTACAAGCTACAGTATACAACACTGTTTGATGGACAGCTACAAGCTGCAGCATACAACACTGTTTGATGGACAGCTACAAACTACAGCATATAACCCTGTTTGATGGACAGCTACAAGCTACAGCATATAACCCTGTTTGATGGACAGCTACAAGCTACAGCATATGATGGACAGCTACAAGCTACAGTATACAACACTGTTTGATGGACAGCTACAAACTACAGCATATAACCCTGTTTGATGGACAGCTACAAGCTACAGCATACAACACTGTTTGATGGACAGCTACAAACTACAGCATACAACACTGTTTGGTGGACAGCTACAAACTACAGCATACAACACTGTTTGATGGACAGCTACAAACTACAGCATACAACCCTGTTTGATGGACAGCTACAAACTACAGCATACAACCCTGTTTGATGGACAGCTACAAGCTACAGCATATAACCCTGTTTGATGGACAGCTACAAACTACAGCATACAACACTGTTTGATGGACAGCTACAAACTACAGCATACAACCCTGTTTGATGGACAGCTACAAACTACAGCATACAACCCTGTTTGATGGACAGCTACAAGCTACAGCATATAACCCTATTTGATGGACAGCTACAAGCTACAGCATACAACCCTGTTTGATGGACAGCTACAAACTACAGCATATAACCCTGTTTGATGGACAGCTACAAGCTACAGCATACAACACTGTTTGATGGACAGCTACAAGCTACAGTATACAACACTGTTTGATGGACAGCTACAAACTACAGCATACAACATTGTTTGGTGGACAGCTACAAACTACAGCATACAACACTGTTTGGTGGACAGCTACAAACTACAGCATACAACACTGTTTGGTGGACAGCTACAAACTACAGCATACAACACTGTTTGGTGGACAGCTACAAACTACAGCATACAACACTGTTTGGTGGACAGCTACAAACTACAGCATACAACACTGTTTGGTGGTGGACAGTTCCTGGATTTGACCTACATATGATTTGTTTCCAACTTCAGTTCAAGGAAAACGATGAATGTTTCCCTTATTTTCATGTCTGATAAAAGAAGTAAATCAACTCACTATCTTGCCAATAATGTGAACATATGTTTTTTTATGTAGCCTATACAT
The DNA here is from genome assembly GCF_021184085.1 of Oncorhynchus gorbuscha. Lineage (NCBI taxonomy): Eukaryota > Metazoa > Chordata > Actinopteri > Salmoniformes > Salmonidae > Oncorhynchus > Oncorhynchus gorbuscha. The sequence continues at coordinate 16,405,386 of NC_060184.1, forward strand.
CCTGTTTACATCTTGATATGTAGAATTATTATGTATTGTGTTCCAATGATTTATCACTTACATAAACCTAGAAATCTACTTTGTATTTAGAAACAATTTATGATGTATGGCATCTCAATGTGTTCTACATTATGAAATATTTTTAGGGATAAATTAGACCAATTACCATGAAATTAATATGACCCGTTTATTAAAGTGTGCGAGTGTGAATACCTGCGCGCGCATGTGCGTGCATGCGTATGTGTGTGCTCTACTAGAACACATTTCCCATAATGCATTTGGAATGACTTGTGTAAATGACCCCATTTACTGAGCTGAGCTGTCACATATATAATCAGTGGGGGAATTGCATTTCTCACAGTATGGTTGTTTCACGATAAAACCATGACATTTCCACAATAATTATCTCCAAATTACTGTTGAATGTGTAAAAGGATTATGTCTTAGGATCTAAACTGCTCCGAGCTGCAGCGTCCATTTCTCTCTCTCTCTCTCATTTAAATATGTTGACGTTGACTTTGACATTGTGATGTACGCCACACTTGCGCTGCATACCAATGCATCCTGTACTCCTCTCTCCACCTCTTCCCAATCTCACAGAGGACCCTGGTCACCTCAACCTGTGTAATTTAAAATGTTAATGGTTGCTTGTTCTACATGAACGTGCAGAAGAGAGGAAGGGAGAGGACTTTATGGACAAGTCCATTCAGATGACCACTCTCACCTTCCTCCAGACATCCACCTAGTTATAATTAGAATGTGAAGAACTCAACTCCCCTTGAATACCTTTATCGGTTTTAATGATTTAAATCAAGGACATCGGGGAGTACAGACTTTTAGAAAGGACTCATTTTCTAATATTATTAAGTGGCGGGGAGGACAATATTGTAGATTTTCAACCCCTGCTAAATATAGTTGAACTAGCTAAATTCTCAGCAGGTAAAAAAATTATATTTTGTCACATCCACAGAAGTAACACCTCTGGAACAGGTCACAGAGAACAAGATTTGGCCAGGGTTGTTCCGGTTTTTGGTCACTAGATGCCCCCATTGTGCCTTTTGACCTTTTGTTTTCCCTTGATCCCCATTATTATTTGCACCTGTGCCTCGTTTCCCCTGATTGTATTTAAACCCTTTGTTTTACTCAGTTCTTTGCTCTGTGTTTGTATGTTAGCACCCAGCCCTAGTACTCTGTGAGCTCTTGTTGATCCCGGTGGACTCTCTTGTGGAGTTCTGTTTTTTGTTCTTGTTTGTTTGTTTTTGAGTATCTTTTGAGGCTTTTTGTGCTGTGCCTTCCACCTTGTGGATTTGCCTTTTTGTCTTGGAGGATTGCCTTTGTTCTTGTGGAATTCCTTTTCAGGTTGTGGAGTTACATGTTTTCCTGAAGAACTTCACTTTTTACTTCATTAAATACACCGTCTCAAGTACTGCTGTGTCTGCCTCATCTTCTGGGTTCTGCTGACTATTCGTGGCTCAGTTGGTTTAGTGACTCTTTCTTACTCCGGAGACCCGGGTTCGTAACCGGGTCCCGACAAAGACTATTTGTACTTTTCAACTCATTAGAATATCTCAGTTTGAATTCACCTTCTTGTGGAGAGAATAAAGCCTGATTATGCACAAACGTTCCAATATGTCAGATGCCACAAAGCATTTTAAGAGGTACTCACTACTAGGCACTTTGGTATTATAATTACACGACACGTTTATAAAGTTATCAGAGCTCTGCATGTGCAAAGTAATAACAAGTTCAAGAGATCATCTAATTCTGTATTGACCTGTCTACTTGTGGTGTCTCAACTAAATTCCCTATGGAGATTTTATACAGCACTCACATCAGGAGGAATCCACATGTACATCTCACCCAGTGAGATCCCTCTATACTAGAGTACTCTGCTCAGATCTGTTCAGTACTGTACTTTCCATAGACGTACAGTATGATTAGGTTAAATCAGTTGAATGGGTGCGTCTTTACAGATATACAGGAAGTCTACAGTCTACAGTCTGGCCAATACCCACAGAGAGTTGGATCAGAAGGTATAGGGAAGGTTGCATTCATCCTCATGATCGCAAATTAAGCTGAGCAGGTCTTTGATTAGACCCTCTCCTTCCATCCAACTGACTTGATTGCATCCATGGCTCGAGGCTAAGGTTTCACTACATTTTGAGCTGAGTTTGAGTTACGCTTGTTTTATAACCTGCTTGTATAAGGATGGAAGGGATTAACTCTACACACATACAGTATGCACACACACACACACGGCCAATCACAGGGAATGCAGATCAATATGATTTTAACGTGGGGTGAACTAAAAGTGATGCGGCGGAGGATTGTAGCCATGCGGATCAGACACGGAGAGGTAAAGCGAAGGAAACTGTATAATTCATCTCACATGTAGTGTAGATTAAAATCCTGTACAGACATAGCTAGCTGCATAGTTCAATTCCTGTGGATGCTCATTGTAATGGCCGCCTGGGAAGGAGGGAATCTGGAGCTCTGGGATTGAGATGCTGTCGTAGGACACATGAAGGGAGAGGGACGCGTAGCAAAATAAAGAGACACAAGTGTGTCCCAAATGGTACCCTATTCCCTATATAGTGCACTTCTTTTGACCAGTACTGCTCCATTACAAGAGGTAGTAAAAATGGAGAAAAGGAGGAGGAATTATGCACAGATGTGACTTCAACAATGGATTTTACAGTGCTTCTTCCTAAATCTCTCCCCTGTCTCTATATAGTGCGCTTCTTTTGACTAGGACCCATGCTATATAGTGCACTTCTTTTGACCAGGGCCCATAGGAAATAGGGTGCCATTTGAGAGGGAAGACCTGAGCCACTCTAGGTTGTCAAACCTTTCAGAGACAGGGGCGAGATTGAGGAAGAAGCACTGTAAAATCCATTGTCGAAGTCACATCTGTGCATAATTCCTCCTCCTTTTCTCAGTTTTTACTGCCTCTTGTAATGGAGCAGTACTGCCGGCCAGGGTTTCAAAGGCGTTCCTTGGTGGGAAAGCTTTACAGTCGCACTGTTTCAAAGTGTCTCTGCGATTTGACTCCATGTGGTGTGAAATGATCTCTTTTTTTCTCCTTTCCTCCTTTCACACTGCTTCAAAGAATCTTATGTTGCAGAGAGGCTATAGCAATAAAGCAGAGAAAGCCTTGTAAGACTAATTTTACACATCCAGCAGTCTTGTCTACCACTTTAGTGGGTAGTGGGTTGTGGGTGTGGGTAGTGGGTCGTGGGTGTGGGTAGTGAGTAGTGGGTAGTGGGTGTGGGTAGTGGGCAGCTGGGAGGGTGGGAGGGTGGGAGGTAGAGCAGTGCTGCGACCGCTGCCTAGAAGGGCCATTCTCTCTTTCAAATCAAATCAAATGTTATTTGTCACATGCGCTGAATACAACAGGTGTAGTAGACCTTAGAGTGAAAGGCTTACTTAAGCCCTTAACCAACAATGCTTTAAAAAATAAATAAAATAAGTGCTAAGTAAAAAAATAGAAAATAGAAAGTAAAAGTAACAAATAATTAAACAGCAGCAGTAAAATAACAAGAAAGGCTATATACAGGATGTATCGGTACAGAGTCAATGTGGGGGGGCAACAGTTAGTTGATGTAATTGAGGTAATATGTACATGTAGGTAGAGTTAAATTGACTATGCATAGATACTAAACAGAGAGTAGCAGCAGCGTAAAAGAGGGGTCTGGGTAACCCGTTGATTAGCTGTCACGGAGTCTTATGTCTTGGGAGTAAAAGCTGTTAAGAAGCCTTTTGGACCTCAACTTGGCGCTCCGGTACTGCTTGTTGTGCAGTAGCAGAGAGAACAGTCTATGACTTGGGTGACTAGAGTCTATGACAATTTTTAGGGCCTTCCTCTGACACCGCCTGATATAGAGGTCCTGGATGGCAGGAAAACTTGGCCCCTGTGATGTACTGGGCCGTACACACTACCCTCTGTAGTGCCTTGCGGTCAGAGGCCGAGCAGTTGCAATACTAGGGAGTGATGCAACCAGTCAGGATGCTCTTGATGGGTGCAGCTGTAGAACCATTTGAGGATCTGAGGACCCATACCGAATCTTTTTAGTTTCTTGAGGGGGAATAGGCTTTGTCGTGCCCTCTTCATAACTGTCTTAGTGTGTTTGGATCATGATAGTTTGTTGGTGATGTGGACACCAAGCTCTCAACCTGTTCCACTACAGACCGTCAATGAGAATGGGGGCGTGCTCGGTCCTGCTTTTCCTGTAGTCCACAATCATCTCCTTTGTCTTGACACCACACGACCAGGTCTCTGACCTCCTCCCTATAGGCTGTCTCATCGTTGTCGGTGATCAGCCCTACCACTGCTGTGTCATCGGAAAAAATAATAATAGTGTTGGAGTCGTGCCTGGCCATGCAGTCATGAGTGAACAGGGAGTACAGGAGGGGACTGAGCACGCACCCCTGAGGGGCCCCCGTGTTGAGGATCGGCATGGCGGATATCTTGTTCCCTACCCATACCACCTAGGGGCAGCCCGTCAGGAAGTCCAGGATCCAGTTGCAGAGGGAGGTGTTTAGTCCCATGGTCCTTAGCTTATTGATGAGCTTTGAGGGCACTATGGTACTCAACACTGAGCTGTATATTATATTATATTTATTATATTAGTCAATGAACAGCATTCTCACATAGGCGTTCCTTTTGTCCAAGTGGGAAAGGCCATTGTTGAGTGCAATAGGGATGGCATCATCTGTGGATCTGTTGGGGCGATATGCAAATTGGAGTGGGTCTAGGGTTTCTGGGATGATGGTGTTGATGTGGTCTTGACCAGCCTTTATCAATCCATTCTGGTTTGGAACTACTCAGCTTGAGCTCAGAACAACATGCCTCATGGGAGTGTTCCTGCTAACAGACTTAAAACCATGCATGTTGTACATTTTGACTTGGAGCCCATGCCCGTGGTTTTTGATAAATAACTTTTAAGTACATTTAGTAAAACGTGGTTATTGCTCAGAGAGGAGACTGCTACTGTGTTGTTACACAGACAAATTCGATGAGACAAGACAACCTAGTCGTGTTTAATATGTGTCCAGATTTTTTTTTAAATCAGTGGCCAACTGCATCAGTCTATACACACCATTGATAAAGTCAGCAGCAGATCGTGTGGAGAGAAAGAGAGAGGGATCAATGATTCAACTGAGTCTGGAAACATATCACCATCACCTCGATCACATGCTTGAATTAACAACACCCTTCTGCAAGTGCTGTTGACCTATAGGCCCTGGTCAAAAATAGTGCACTGCGTAGAGAATAAGGTGCCATTTGGGACACAGTCAATGGTTCTGATCATAACCCCCTCGTGGGTAGTGGGAACCCACCCGGCTGGTGCCCTATTTGTCAGCCCAGTGATGAGTGTTGCAGAGATGACACAAGACCACCCTGTGTGTGCATGCGTGTGTTTGTGCATGTGTTAGGGGTGATTACCTCATCACCCATACCCTCAGAATCCTCTGCTCTCTCCCTGCGATGCCACAGTTACCTGTAGGATGGTGTTAAAGAGATTGAAAAGCACTCACAAATTTGTAACATAATATACGAAATTACATAGTACACAGTATATGTGTACCTGTTGTGACTCATGAATGCTACTTTTAAAACTACTAGCTGAAATTATACAAAACCTTTCTGGCATCACTTTAAACGGTTCAGGTTTCAGTTGTTGAGAGCAAATAATGAGACACTCACTGGCAACTACTCAATGGAAAGTGTGTGTGTGTGTGTGTGTGTGTGTGTGTGTGTGTGTGTGTGTGTGTGTGTGTGTGTGTGTGTGTGTGTGTGTGTGTGTGTGTGTGTGTGTGTGTGTGTGTGTGTGTGTGTGTGTGTGTGTGTGTGTGTGTGTGTGTGTGTGTGTGTGTGTGTGTGTGTGTGTGTGTGTGTGAATGACAGGTCCTATTATGAGTGATGACACCTCTTAGTTTAGCGAGCGTGCTGATCTCGTCCCTAGCTTTCATATCTCTCTCTCTCCCAGTCTTAATTAGGATGTTTCTGAGCAGAGAGAGAGGACACACGAACAAACCAACGAACCAACTAACTGCTGGTCTGAGATGAATCATGAATCGTGAAAATGGAGACAGGTTGACGGAGGGAAAATTGTGTTCTGTTTGCACCAAGCACGATCATTACCTCGCTCCCTCACTCCCTGCCAAGTTCCACCTCCCCTCCCCCTCATTACTCACAGTGTCAAATTGCAGCCTGAACGACTCCTTAAGGCATCGGCATGCTTCAGTTCGACTGACACCTAGCCCAACTCAGCTAACTAAACTGAACGAGTGCGCTTGCATACTACCTTAGTAAACGAGAACAAAAGCGGCAATAGTACTGTTTGTCCATTTTGACACGCCGTTGCCAGCATATACACTACTGTCAATAATTTTGACGGTTTTGCCAAATTTATCAAAGATGTTTGATGCAGTATTTTTCAATGAAAAAGGTGCATGAAAATGAAACGACTCTCGTTGAATGACAATAAAGACTTTATTGAAGAATGCCTACTGTAGACCAATCACTGACGTAGGGGAGTAGACTCTGGCTCCAAACTTCGGCTTGCCTCCAGAAAAAAATCTTGTGTGTACTGTTTCGGCTGGGAAGCATGTGGTCCCCTTTGCACTCTGTTAGAAATGGTGTCCCATAATCCCTGGTGACCCTGGAAATGATGCCACCATGGAAACCTGTCACACACTCCTAATTGGAATAACCAGCTCATACAACATCAACTTAACAAAGAAACTTGATAAGCTATTCTATACATGACAGTATAGCTACTTGTACAAAGTAGCCTTGTCCGAGCCAGCAAGGCCCATAGGGCAGGAGTCTATCTCCTGTTGCTGTATTGTGAGGCAGCTTGATGTACAAGTACACCCCCTGGATAGTATGCTAGTCTATCGCATGGCCTAGATGACAGTATAGACTAGTCTATTACAGGGCCTAGATGACAGTATAACAGTATATACTTTAAAAGCAAAGAAAGTAACAAAAGTCTAATTAAATATACACCGAGTGCTCTTTCCATGACACAGACAGACCAGCTGAATCCAGGTGAAAGCTATGATCCCTTATTGATGTCCCCTGTTAAATCTACTTCAATCAGTGTAGATGAAGGGGAAGATATAGGTTAAAGCGGATTGTTAAGGCTTGAGACAATTGAGACATGGTTTGTGTGTGTGCCATTCAGAGTGTGAATTGGCAGACAAAAGATTTAATTGCCTCAAGCTCACAGAACGGGCCATTGAGCGCTGAAGCGCGTAGCACAGAAAAATAATCTGTAACACTCACTACCAAGTTCAAAACTGCCTCTGGAAGCAACGTCAGCACAATAACTGTTCATCGGAAGCTTCATGAAATAGGTTTCCATGGCCGAGCAGCCACACACGAGCCTAAGATCACCATGCGCAATGCCAAGTGTCGGCTGGAGTGGTGTAAAGGTCAGCGCCATTGGACTCTTGAGCAGTGGAAACACATCCTCTGGAGTGATGAATCACGCTTCACCATTTTACCTTTATTTAACTAGGCAAGTCAGTTAAGAACAAATTCTTATTTTCAATGATGGCCTAGAAACAGTGATGGCCTAGAAACTGCCTGTTCAGGGGCAGAAAAACAGATTTGTACCTTGTCAGCTCAGGATTTGAACTTGCAACCTCCCGGTTACTAGTCCAACACTCTAACCACTAGGCTACCCTGCCACCATCTGGCAGTGTGATGGATGAATCTGGGTTTGATGGATGCCAGGAGAACACAACCTTCCCCAATGCATATTGACAACTGTAAAGTTTGGCGGACAAGGAATAATGGTCTGGGGCTGTATTTCATTGTTCGGGCTAGGCCCCTTAGTTCCAGTGAAGGGAAATCTTAACGCTACAGCATACAATGACACTCTAGATGATTCTGTGCTTCCAACGTTGTTGCAACAGTTTGGGGAAGGCCCTTTCCTGTTTCAGCATGGCAATTCCACCGTTCCCATAAAGCAAGGTGGTTTGTCGAGATTGGTGTGGAAGAACTTGACTGGCCTGCAAAGATCCCTGACCTCAACCCCATCGAACACATTTGGGTTGGATTAGAACGCAGACTGCGAGCCAGGTCTGATCGCACAACAACAGTCCCCGACCTCACTGACGCTCTTGTGGCTGAATTGAAGCAAGTCCCCACAGCAATGTTTCAACATCTAGTGGAAAGCCTTCCCAGAACAGTGGAGGCTGTTATTGCAGCAAAGGGGGGACCAACTCCATATTAATGCCCATGATTTTGGAATGAGATGTTTGATGAACAGGTGTCAACATACTTTTGGTCATGTAGTGTAACATAATTGTCACGAATACCACCGAAGGTGGCTCCCCTTCCTGTTCAGGTGGCGGTCGTCGTCACCGGTCTATTAGCTGCCTTTTTCCTTTTGTTTTTGTCTAATTGTTTTTACCTGTTCCTTGTTGGGGTTTTTGGATGGGTGTTATTTAAGTTTGTTTAGCCCGCTGGTGTTTTGCGGGCTTGTGGTTATTTTACGTTAGTGGTGTTTGTTGACTTTTGGGTTTTCGCTGTCCGGTATTTTCATAACAGTGGTTTTGGGTTTGTTGCGCCTGTGTTTTGGGCTTCACCCATGTTTGTACCTGTTACTTTGAGTGAGGACATTCAAGTGTTTTTTCCAGTCTATCTTCAGCTCTCTGCATCTGACTCCACACCCATCACCTACCCTCCCACCAGCAATTCTACCATCTCCTCCAGCGGGATCCGGTGCCAGCGCGCTGCGTATCACGCCTCCGAGGGAGTACAGTGGAGCGGAGGCGGGGTGCCAGGGATTCCTGTTACAACTAGAGCTCTACCTGGCCACCTTTCGGCCGGCTCCCTCGGACAAGGAGAGCATGAGTGTCCTCGTCTCCTGCCTGACGGGTGGAGCCCTGGAGTGGGCCAATGCCGTCTGGAACGGGCACGACTCAGCGAGGGGCCACTACCCGGAGTTCACCCTCCGTTTCCGGGCTGTGTTCGATCATCCTCCGGAGGGCCGAGCGCGGGTGAGAGGTTGTTCCAAAGGGTAGCAAAGTGGACGAGGAGCGCGCAATGACAGGGCCCTGATAGACCATTACATGTGTAGCCTAAGAGAGAACGTCTGCAGGGAGCTGGCTTGTCGGGACACTACGCTCAGCTTGGATGAGCTGATCGACATGTCAATCCGGCTAGACCATCTGCTGGCTGCTCGCGGATGTTCTGAAAGGGTCCTGTCAGTTCCACCTCCTGCCCCCCCCCCCACTCCCATCTTGATGCAGCTAGGAGGGGCTGCATCTAGGGAGACCGGAGGAGGAGTACTCATTGTGGCCAGAGAGGGCACACTTACGGTCGGTGCTGGAGGAGTCCATCTGGAGAGGGCAGGCAGAACACTCCTCGGTCACCCCAGGTGAGTCAGCACCACACAGAGCTTCCTGTTGGTCACATGCTTTTGTTAATTTGTTTCCTGAAGTTTTTCCCCTCTCTCCAGCATAAGGCGCTAGTTGATTCAGACTCATCGGGAAATTTTATAGATCACAGACTCGCCCAGAGGTTGAGGATTCCGTTAGTTAAGGTAGACCCCCCCTTCCCCATGCACTCCTTAGATAGTCAACCGTTAGGGTCAGGACTGGTCAGGGAGGCCACGATTCCTCTGGAGATGATTAAAAGGGGGAATCATAAGGAGCGGATCTGTTCCTTATCGATTCACCTGCATTTCCGATGGTGCTGGGGATTCCCTGGCTGGCTATTCACAATCCTAGGATTTCGTGGAGACAGGGAGCTCTCCAGGGGTGGTCTGATGAGTGTTCAGGCAGGTGTTTAGGAGTTTCCATCAGTGCGACAACGGTGGAGAGTCCAGACCAGGTTTCCACCGTGTATGCCGATTTGGCTATCGCTTTCAGTAAGAAGAAGGCGACCCTATTACCACCCCATCGACAGGGGGATTGCGTGATAAACCTCCAGGTAAACACTGCACTACCCAGGAGTCATGTGTATCCTTTGTCCCTTTTTCGTGGGGGGGTGGGTGGCGCCTGCAAGGACATGGTGTGGTGGTGTATATTGACGACATCTTGATCTACTCTGCTACACGTGCCGTGCATGTGTCTCTGGTGCACAAGGTTCTTGGGCGACTGCTGGAGCATGACCTGTACATGAAGGCGGAGAAATGTGAGTTTTCCAAACGAGCCGTTTCCTTCCTGGGTTATCGCATTTCCACCTCGGGGGTGGTAATGGAGGGTGACTGCGTCAAGGCCGTGCGTAATTGGCCGACTCCGACCACAGTAAAGGAGGTGCAGCGGTTCTTAGGGTTTGCCAATTACTACTGGAGGTTTATCCGGGGCTTTGGTCAAGTAGCGGCTCCTATTACCTCACTGCTGAAGGGGGGGCCGGTGCGTTTGCAGTGGTCAGCAGAGGCGGACGGAGCTTTCCGTCATTTGAAGGCGCTGTTCACCGACGCACCAGTGTTGGCACATCCGGACCCTTCTTTGGCATTCATAGTAGCGGTGGACGCATCCGAGGCTGGGGTTGTAGCTGTGCTCTCACAGAGCTCGGGTACGCCACCGAAGCTCCGCCCCTGTGCTTTTTTTACACTGAAGCTCGGGCCAGCGGAGCTGTGATGTGGGGGGTAGGGAGTTGTTGGCCATGGTTAAGGCCCTGAAGGTGTGGAGACACTGGCTTGAGGGGGCTAAGCACCCTTTCCTCATCTTGACTGACCACCGTAACCTGGAGTATATCCGATCAGCTAGGAGACTGAATCCTCGTCAGGCAGGGGTGGGCCATGTATTTCACCTGATTTCGTTTTACGATCTCATATCGACCAGGTTCCCTCAATACTAAGGCCGACGCGCTGTCCCGCCTATACGACACTGATGACCGGTCCATCGACCCTACTCCCATCATTCGGGCTGCTAAGCTGGTAGCACCGGAAGTATGGGAGGTGGACGCGGACATCGAGCGGGCACTAAGGGAGGACCCTGCGCCTCCACAGTGCCCGGAGAGTCGTAGGTACGTGCCGCTCGCTGTTCGTGATCAATTGATTTGGTGGGCTCATAGTCTACCCTCGTCAGGTCACCCGGGTATTTCGAGGACGGTGCGAGGTCTTAGAGGGTTGTACTGGTGGCCTACCTTGTTGAGAGACGTGCAATTCTATGTCTCGTCCTGTTCGGTGTGCGCCCAGAGTAAGGCTCCTAGGCACTTGACACGAAGGAAATTACAACCCCTCCCCGTTCCACAACGGCCGTGGTCCCATCTATCGGTGGATTTTCTTACGGCTCTTCCCCTGTCACAGGGGAACACGATGATCCTGGTCGTTGTGGATCGGTTCTCGAAGTCCTGCCGTCTTATCCCGTTGCCCGGTCTGCCTACGGCCCTACAGACTGCAGAAGCGCTGTTCACCCATGTCTTCCGGCACTACGGGGTGCCCGAGGATATCGTTTCTGATCGGGGTTTCCAGTTTACGTCCCGAGTATGGAAGGCGTTTATGGAGCGCCTGAGGGTCTCGGTCAGCCTGACCTCGGGTTATCATCCAGAGAGTAATGGGCAGGTGGAGAGAGTGAACCAGGAAGTGGGTAGGTTTCTGCGGTAGTATTGCCAGGACCGGCTAGGGGTGTGGGCGATATACATCCCCTGGGCTGAAATGGACCAGAACTCACTAAGCCACTCCTCTACCAACATGTCACCGTTTGAGTGTGTGTTGGGGTACCAGCCGGTTCTGGCACCATGGCATCAGAGCCAGACCGAGGCTCCTGCGGTGGAGGAGTGGGTGCAGCGCTCAAAAGAGACCTGGAGAGCCGTCCAGGAGTCATTGCGTCAGGCGAGTGGACGGTAGAAGAGGAGCGCTGACCGTCACCGCAGTGAGGCCCCCGTGTCTGCACCGGGGGACAGGGTCTGGCTCTCGACCCGAAACCTGCCCCTCCGCATGCCCTGCCAGAAGCTGGGTCCACAGTGTGTAGGGCCATGAGTCCTGAGGAGAATAAACGAGGTGTGTTATCGATTGTTACTCCCTTCATATTATCGTATTAACCCCTCGTTTCATGTGTCTCTCCTCAGTCCGGTGGTAGCTGGTCCTGTTACTGTGATTGAGGACATTAAAGTGTTTTTTCCCGTCTACCTTCTGCTCTCTGTGTCTGACTCCACCCATCACTCTCCCGGTGTTACAAAAATAAATAAAAAGCATTGAAAATTTAAATTCATACACTACAAATTATTTTTTTAAACTTTGCCCCAGGAGCATTTAACTGCAGGCCACTCTCACATATGGAAGGATGTGCCTACCTGATTGAGGAGACACGGTGAGCAGTTGGGAGTTGGGGCCAATTTCATCATGTTGTTATGTTACAGCTTTATTCTAATCTAAACACAATTCCCCATAATGACAAAGAAAAAACGTTTTTTTAGAAATGTTCTCAATTTTATAAAAAATAAAGTGAAATATCACATTTAGAATTCAGTATTCAGATCCTTTACTCAGTACTTTGTTGAACCCCCTTTGGCAGTGATTACAGCCTCAAGACTTCTTGGGTATGACGCTACAAGCTTGGCACACCTGTATTTGGAGAGTTTCTCCCATTCTTCTCTGCAGATCCTCTTAAGCTTTGTCAGGTTGGATGGGGAATGTCGCAGCACAGCTATTCTCAGGTCTCTCCAGAGATGTTTGATCAGGTTCAACTCAGCTCTGGCTGGGCCACTCAAGGATATTCAGAGTCTTGTCCCGATCCACTCCTGCGTGGTCTTGGCTGTGTGGTTAGGGTCGTTGTCCTGTTGGAAGGTGACTCTTTGCCCCAGTCTGAGGTCCTGAGTGCTATGGAGCAGGTTTTCATCAAGTATCTCTCTGTACATTGCTCCGTTCATCTTTTCCTCGATCCTGACTAGTCTCCCAGTCCCTGCCGCTGAAAAACATCCCCACGCATGATGCTGCCTCCACCATGTTTCCCCGTAGGGATAGTGTCAGGTTTCCTTCAGAAGAGATGGTTGTCCTTCTGGAAGGTTCTCCCATTACCACAGAGGAATGTGTGCAGCTCTGTCAGAGTGACCATTGGGTTCTTGGTCACCTCCCTTGGTCGCCTCCACAAAAAGGCTTCTCAACAGTTTTACTCCCACGCCATAAGACTGAACAAATAATCAAATGGCTCCCCGGACATTTTGCATTGTGTGCCCCCCTCTTTTACACTACTGCTACTCTCTGTTTATCATATATGCACAGTCACTTTAACTATACATTCACGTATGTATGTACAGTGCCTTGCGAAAGTATTCGGTCCCCTTGAACTTTGCTACCCTTTGCCACATTTCAGGCTTCAAACATAAAGATATAAAACTGTATTTTTTTTGTGAAGAATCAACAACAAGTGGGACACAATCATGAAGTGGAACGAAATTTATTGGATATTTCAAACCTTTTTAACAAATCAAAAACTGAAAAATTGGGCGTGCAAAATTATTCAGCCCCTTTAGTTTCAGTGCTGCAAACTCTCTCCAGAGGTTCAGTGAGGATCTCTGAATGATCCAATGTTGACCTAAATGACTAATGATGATAAATACAATCCACCTGTGTGTAATCAAGTCTCCGTATAAATGCACCTGCACTATGATAGTCTCAGAGGTCCGTTAAAAGCGCAGAGAGCATCATGAAGAACAAGGATCACACCAGGCAGCTCCGAGATACTGTTGTGAAGACGTTTAAAGCCGGATTTGGGATACAAAAAGATTTCCCAAGCTTTAAACATCCCAAGGAGCACTGTGCAAGCGATAGTATTGAAATGGAAGGAGTATCAGACCACTGCAAATCTACCAAGACCTGGCCGTCCCTCTAAACGTTCAGCTCATACAAGGAGAAGACTGATCAGAGATGCAGCCAAGAGGCCCATGATCACTCTGGATGAACTGCAGAGATCTACAGCTGAGGTGGGAGACTCTGTCCATAGGACAACAATCAGTCGTATATTGCACAAATCTGGCCTTTATGGAAGAGTGGCAAGAAGAAAGCCATTTCTTAAAGATATCCATAAAAAGTGTTGTTTAAAGTTTGCCACAAGCCACCTGGGAGACACACCAAACATGTGGAAGAAGGTGCTCTGGTCAGATGAAACCAAAATGGAACTTTTGGCAACAATGCAAAACGTTATGTTTGGCGTAAAAGCAACACAGCTCATCACCCTGAACACACCATCCCCACTGTCAAACATGGTGGTGGCAGCATCATGGTTTGGGCCTGCTTTTCTTCAGCAGGGACAGGGAAGATGGTTAAAATTGATGGGAAGATGGATGGAGCGAAATACAGGACCATTCTGGAAGAAAACCTGATGGAGTCTGCAAAAGACCTGAGACTGGGACGGAGATTTGTCTTCCAACAAGACAATGATCCAAAACATAAAGCAAAATCTACAATGGAATGGTTCAAAAATAAACATATCCAGTTGTTAGAATGGCCAAGTCAAAGTTCAGACCTGAATCCAATCGAGCATCTGTGGAAAAAACTGAAAACTGCTGTTCACAAATGCAATCGAGAATCTGTGGAAAGAACTGAAAGCTGCTGTTCACAAATGCTCTCCATCCAACCTCACTGAGCTCGAGCTGTTTTGCAAGGAGGAATGGGAAAAAATTTCAGTCTCTCGATGTGCAAAACTGATAGAGACATACCCCAAGCGACTTACAGCTGTAATCGCAGCAAAAGGTGGAGCTACAAAGTATTAACTTAAGGGGGCTGAATAATTTTGCACGCCCAATTTTTCAGTTTTTGATTTGTTAAAAAAGTTTGAAATATCCAATAAATGTCATTCCACTTCATGATTGTGTCCCACTTGTTGTTGATTCTTCACAAAAAAATACTGTTTTATATCTTTATGTTTGAAGCCTGAAATGTGGCAAAAGGTGGCAAAGTTCAAGAGGGCCGAATACTTTCGCAAGGCACTGTACATACTACCTCAATTGGCCCGACCAACTAGTGCTCCCGCACATTGGCTAACCGAGATATCTGCATTGTGTCCCGCCACCCACCACCCGCCAACCCCTCTTTACGCTACTGCTATTCTCATCATATATGCATAGTCACTTTAAGCATATCTACATGTACATACTACCTCAATCAGCCTGACTAACCGGTGTCTGTATGTAGCCTCACTACGTTTATTGCCTCACTACTGTATATAGCCTTGCTACTGTTTTTCACTGTCTTTTTACTGTTGTTTTTATTTCTTTACTTACCTATTGTTCACTTAAAACCTTTTTTGCACTATTGGTTAGAGCCTGTAAGTAAGCATCTCACTGTAAGGTCTACACCTATTGTATTCAGCACACGTGACAAATAAACTTTAATTTGATTTGATTTGAGAAACATGTCAAGGATGATCAATGGAAACAGGATGCACCTGAGCTAAATTTTGATTCTCATAGCAAAGGGTCTGAATACTTATGTAAATAAGGTATTTCTGTTTTTAATTTTTAATACATTTGCAAAAATGTAAACACCTGGTTTTGCTTTGTCATTATGTGGTATTGTGTGTAGATTGATGAGGGAGTAAAATGATTTAATCAATTTTAGAATAAGGCTGTAACATAAAAAAAAGTGTGGAAAATGTCAAGGGGTCTGAATACTTTCCGAATACGAAAACTATCGTCTTCGTATAATGAGATGAAGTTATCGTTAGATTTTAGGGAAACTTGTGTTAAACCCACTTTGGACCATGTGGCCCTATTTGGGTAAGTAAGTCTTGAGATGGGACGACAACAGTTTAATATATGTTATCAAAGATGGGGGACAATAGTGAGAACAGTGAGTGACATCCTATCCTTTTTAATAGAAGCTGAATTAGTTGTGTACTCCCGTCTCTCCCAAATGAACCTTGGTGAATGGCTATATTCATAATGTTGAGCAATAGGGGACGTACTTGATTCCAAAATGTTAAATAAACCTCAGGACAAGTCTTGTCCCATCCAGGTGATTAGGCTTTATTCATGCTATCTGATGCCCTTTAAAGTTAACTGAGAGAGATTTGGGCTCCCAGCGAGATAGCTTCATCTGCTGAGAGAAGAGGACGTCTTAATTATTTTAGAGATGACTTAGTCTGGCTTGGTGTGGATTTACAATCATCAATTTGTAGTTATGAAAAGTTGAAACACCATCTTGTGTCTCTTTTAGGAGAGTCTGAGGGGGAGACTGGGGGGATGGATGGGAGGAGGACTGATAGGCAACTTCGGTTGTTGGGTGGGATGGGAAGGGGTCAGTCACGCTTTCTTTGTGTCGGGGGGGGTGCTAGGTGGGGTGGGAGGCATTGTTTCCCGGGTGGGGAGGAAGGGCGGGCCGGTGGATGAGTTAGGGTTATCTTTGTATACATTTCTTTGATAGTTTTTTCTATATCTGCAACCCCCCCTCCCAGAAAATAACTGTATATCTCAGGGCCTAAATGACAGTATAACATTATAGTCTCCTGAGAACAGATAGGAAATAGACATGGAGCAAGACAATTACTCTTTGCAGTACGGGAAGTGATTCATGGCACGTGTGTTGAAAGTAACAGATGTGATTTCATGCTCAGGTGCATCGGATCTGTCTCCCCAAATCCCTCCCCCCGACACACACACACACACACACACACACACACACACACACACACACACACACACACACACACACACACACACACACACACACACACACACACACACACACACACACACACACACACACACACACACACACAACTCTGATAAATTATTCCAGTGGGCAAGCCACTTTGTATCTGTATCTCTTTCTCTGTATACCGTGTCCCAAATAGTACCCTATTCCCCATACGGCTCTGGTCAAAAGTGGTGCACTATATAGGGAATAGGGTATTATTTGGGACAGAGTCTCCCTGGATGACACTGCATGGCTCATCAATAGCCATCTCTCATGTTAGCTGTGGAGGCCTGTTTCCTTCCACACCTAGTGTGGGATTGTACAGTATGTATAAACCTGTATGAAAAGAATGAGATGGAAGTTAAAGGATTCACTGCACTGTACTCTCACTGATGAAAGATATATAATTCTTAGTGAGGAGCTTTGTGATTCTTTATTCTTGTTTTCCGTGTTACTAAACATTTTTTTTAAACTCTGTATAAACCCAGAAAAAACACGTTTTGAAGTTGTTGTCTTTCATCTTAACCCTCAAACGTCTCCAAGGTTAGCTTTGTGATAACGCATCCAGGCTGCAGTGGTGATAGTGATAGCATGCTGCCCCTGGACGCTGTAGTCTACACAACTATGCAGCCAAACACCTCAAGGGCAGTATGTGCCCACTGCTCACTGCTAAACTGATGAATAACAACGAACGAAGGCAGTGTGGATCACTGAACACAGACACACAGAGTCAGTCTCGGAGAAGTTTACACTGCCCTTTTTCTCCATTTCAGTAAGCTCACACCCAATCACCACTGTTCTCTGGCTTTGTTGTCTCTGTCGTCTGTACTTACTTTCTTTCTTCCAATCTCTCTCTCACTAAGTTCATTAGAGTTACCAGCCTCAGATTGCAGCCCAGATAAATGCTTCACAGAGTTCAAGTAACAGACACATCTCAACATCAACTGTTCAGAGGAGACTGGGAATCAGGCCATCATGGTCGAATTGCTGCAAAGAAGCTACTACTAAAAGACACCAATAAGAAAAGACTTGCTTGACCCCCCCAAAAAGAGAATGGGCATTAGACCAATGGAAATATGTCCTTTGGTATGATGAGTCCAAATTTGAGATTTTTGGTTCCAACCACAGTGTCTTTGTGAGACACAGAGTAGGTGAACGGATGATCTCTGTATGTGTGCTTGCCACCGTGAAGCATGGAGGAAGAGGTGTTATGGTGTGGGGGTGTTTAGCTGGTGACACTGTCTGTGATTTCTTTAGATTTCAAGGCATACTTAACCAGCATGGCTACCACAGCAATCTTCAGCAATATGCGATCCCATCTGGTTTGCGCTTAGTGGGACTATCATTTGTTTTTCAACAGGACAATGACCCAACACACCTCCAGTCAGTGTAAGGGCTATTTGACCAAGATGGAGAGTGATGGAGTGCTGCATCAGATGAGCTGGCCTCCACAACCACCCGACCCAATTGAGATGGTTTTGGATGAGTTGGACTGCAGAGTGGAGGAAAAGCAGCCAACAAGTGCCCAGCATATGTGAGAACTCCTTAAAGACTGTTGGAAAGGCATTCCAGGTGAAGCTTGTTGAGAGAATACCAAGAGTGTGCAAGCTGTCACCAAGGCAAAGGGTGGCTATTTGAAGAATCACAAATATATAATATATTTAGATATTTTATGATTTTCATGATTCCATGTGTTATTTCATAGTTTTGATGTCTTCACTATTATTCTAAAATGTAGAAAATAGTAAAAATAAAGAAAAACCCTTGAATGAGTATGTGTCCAAACGTTGAATGGTAGTGTATGTTAACATTGCCAAAGCAAGTGAAGTAGATAATAAGCTAAAGTGAAATAACATTTACATTTACATTTAAGTCATTTAGCAGACGCTCTTATCCAGAGCGACTTACAAATTGGTGCATTCACCTTATGACATCCAGTGGAAAATTAACAGTAACCATTTCACTCAGAAAAGTTCCAAAAGAATGAAGACATTTCAAGTGTCATATTATGTGCAAATAGTTAAAGTACAAAAGGGAAAATAAATAAACATAAATAAATGTTTAAATATGTAAATTTTGTTTGTTTTTCAAATTCTTTGTGGATCTCTCGCTCTCTCTCTTCCTACTTCTCAGCTTTGATGTAGAGAATAAGATAGTCCCATTACAGTAGCTGAGCCTCTTGTTAGAAAGCAGACCTGTCTGTCTTTAGCAGAGTGGTCCAGGGCTCGAGGGTTAATAAGACGTGCCCTGCACATGGGAACCTCTCCATCCCCTGCCCTGTCCCCCTTCATCGCTCTCTCTCCCTCTCCTTCTCTTTATCTCTCTCTCACCTTCTCTCCATCCCCTGCCCTGTCCCCCTTAATCGCTCTCTCTCCCTCTCCTTCTCTTTATCTCTCTCTCACCTTCTCTCCATCCCCTGCCCTGTCCCCCTTCATCGCTCTCTCTCCCTCTCCTTCTCTTTATCTCTCTCTCACCTTCTCTACAGCCCCTGCCCTGTCCCCCTTCATCACTCTCTCTCCCTCTCCTCTTTATCTCTCTCTCACCTTCTCTCCATCCCCTGCCCTGTCCCCCTTCATCGCTCTCTCTCCCTCTCCTTTTCTTTATCTCTCTCTCACCTTCTCTCCATCCCCTGCCCTGTCCCCCTTCATCGCTCTCTCTCCCTCTCCTTCTCTTTATCTCTCTCACCTTCTCTCCATCCCCTGCCCTGTCCCCCTTCATCGCTCTCTCTCCCTCTCCTTCTCTTTATCTCTCTCTCACCTTCTCTACAGCCCCAGGTCCCTTCATAAGTGGTCTGGAAGGGGGAAAGCACATCCACAGGGACTCTGGTCTGGAGAGGCAGTGGTGGAGGATTGCAGCCAGAGAACATCTCTTTCATTTTCCCTGGCACCTTTTCTAAACACTGTGTGCCCCGCGCATAAGATGAGTTAAGGGGGAGAGGGGAGAACTGAGTAATCATCTTTCAGCAAGACTTAGATATATATATATATCTCTCTCTCACTCACTCACTCACTCACTCACTCACTCACTCACTCACTCACTCACTCACTCAGAACATATAGAGCTGCCTGCCTCTGGATGTCATACATTGTGCAGCTTTGAACATGTGTTTGTTTTGGCTGTGATTTCACAGAGGGCCTATCAGCTCTCTACTGGAAGCTATGTTGACACACTTACATGCAGCAGCTCAGGAGTAATGCTTTTAGAATGTTACGGTACAGCTCGGAATAGTTGCACAGGCTGGAGAAATTACGTTTTTAACAAAGTTCCTGCTATCTCAACTACCAGTACATTTAAGTAAGTCACTTTCCTAAAGTTGTTGTCTCACAACGATTGGACACCTATCAGCTTTGTATTGTCACTGCTCCTGACTCCATGTTCAACTATTTCCTTCATCTACTACTCAACTACTGTACCTCACTATTCACTATTCAGAATAGCATGATCACCCAATTTTAACTGCTTCTGACTCGAATGATTAGGGCCCTGTCTAAACTCAAGATGATCATATTCCCTGTTCAAACTGGATAGTTTAAGGGAGGGTAAAGGGAGGAAGAAAAGCAGAACCGCCCAGTCACACGGCATAGGGTTTCAAAGCCATCTGTGTGGGAGAAGCAGGATCATGACATCAGCTCTGAGCACAGCACGCACCTACAGTTAGTGTTCCTCCTCTTTGCCTGTTGGCATGGCAGCAGAACCGACTCATGACTTTGGCTCCGAAAATAGTCCCTTTTTAAAGCCTTCCTGACCTCCGCTAAGAGACATTTACACAGGACATATTCTCAATATAAATAATATTATAAATTCAATAACTGAGAAATTTAGTAAGTTATGCTTCAGTCTATTAAAAACCTCTTAAATGTACGTTGAAGGGTGCATTTTGAGAAGTAAAAACAGTACATTTTGAGATGTAAAAACAGCATTGTAACAGTATTGTGACAATACAGTTCTGGACTAATGCTTCAAACTGCTGCAGCAGAACTACATTGTGGTTGGCTCTGACCCAAGCTCTGTCTGTATGTGTGTGCCTGTCTACCGGGGAGAATGGGATATGCACACTGCTGTTGCTCATGTAGTAAATGGACAATAAAGACTTGTTATTGTAGAAGGAAGACTTGTCCTAGTATCTGTGTATAGCTGTGTTAGCTCTATTTCAGGGGCTTCCCCCTGAGACTCTCGGGGAACAGATTGTGAAATTACCATTGGGTTACAGGAGTACTGGACCTCCAGGCTCCTGGCACAGGAAGAATCACTTGAGCATATGTCACCAGCATGATTCATTCATTTAAATGGATCTTGTGGAAATGGGCCAGGTAGCAGCGGTAGTAGCTCCGCGGTGGCTGTCAACAGTAGCTCGGCCCTCACACATACCTCTCCCTCCCCCAACACCTTCCTGCCATATGCTCCGACTGCCACACACACACACACACACACACACACACACACACACACACACACACACACACACACACACACACACACACACACACACACACACACACACACACACACACACACACACACACACACACACACACACACACACACACACACACACACACACACACACACACACACACACACACACACACACACACACACACACACACACACACACTGTACGCGAACACACACACTGTAAGCGAACACACACACATGCAAGCACACGCACACACGCACTCGCATACACACATACGCACACACATACTGTCTGATGGGCCCAGACAGATGCAGAATGGTATTGGTTGTTTGGTACACATCCTAGAACACACGCACTGAAACACTCGCACTGGAACACTCACACTGGAACACTCACACTGGAACACTCGCACTGGAACACTCGCACTGGAACACTCGCACTGGAACACTCGCACTGGAATACACTCACTGGAACACACGCACTGGAATACTCACACTGGAACACACACACACTGAAACTCTCATATTGGAACACTCACACTGGAATACTCACACTGGAACACACACACTGGAACACTCACGCTGGAACAGTAAAACTCGCACTGCAACACTCGCACTGGAACACTCATGCTGGAACAGTAAAACTCGCACTGGAACACACACACTGTGTGTTTCAGACCCATTCACACTCGTATTGGAACAGTAAAACTCGCACTGGAACACTCACACTGGAATACTCGCACTGGAACACTCACACTGGAACACTCACATATACGCACATACACTTACACACTTACCCTTGCGTTTAGTTAATGTCTCCCATTAAAATAATTATGATCATTAAACAACATTCTATTCGGTGGTCCACTATGACTTCTGAAATGCTATATTATAATATAATTACTTATTAAATCACCTAAAAGGTTCTTGGCTTACAGTATGTTCTTTAATCTGTAGATTTCAACATTCAACACACAGCCACCTCTTTTTTTTCTTTTTCTAAAAGCACAACAGACAGTGTGGAGCCTAGACCAAACAGAGAGCCCATATCAAACAGCGTGGTCCAGTCTCACATGGACAGACCAAGACATACCTGAGTGACAGCTTTATGAAATAAAACCCAGCAGCGGTTCTCTTTTAAGCCGAGGGGATCGCATAATACACTGCATTGTTGTGATTGCAGGCAGGCTACTTTTGGCTTAATGGTTCATAGTTAGGCCTTACTCCCTGGTCCTGTATGTCCTATTCCCTGTTCCCTGGTCCCTTATATCCTCCTCTAGCTGAAGCCAATGACTAAACAGCCTAGGTTATCCCCACTTTGCAGCCCAGTCTGCATCCCATATGGAACTCTATTTCCTATATAGTGCACTACTTTCTAACAGGGCCCATATTTCACCTTTTCAGTGACTCGTGCGCTAAACGGCCCCCTTTCTTCCATCTGGTTCCAGATATCTGAGTCTGTTGAGAGAGAGACACATAACAGCACACTCACGCTCTCACTACTGTCTCTCACTTGCACATAAACGCACACACTCACACACACAAAGATGACCGGCATGGCACTGGTGCTAT
This sequence comes from Oncorhynchus gorbuscha, assembly GCF_021184085.1. Lineage (NCBI taxonomy): Eukaryota > Metazoa > Chordata > Actinopteri > Salmoniformes > Salmonidae > Oncorhynchus > Oncorhynchus gorbuscha. The sequence goes on from NC_060184.1 coordinate 16,427,978, forward strand.
ACAGTACGTGTAACTGCTGCAGTCATTAGAACAAGGCTAGGAACCACAGAGAGAAGGCCAGGATCCGAGGACCCATCTGTTCTCTTCTGCTACTGAGCACACTGTTTCACTGTGTTCCCAATCATTGCATTATTTATCAGAAAATGGAGTCAGACCGACAGGCTGGACCCCAGTCAACTGTGAGTGACAGAGTGCTGCTTCCCTTCCAGCCAATATCATTTCGAAAGAGAGGGAGAGAGAAACCGGTATGACTAACACAGGCTGGAATAGAGACCGATGGAGCTGAACAAGACCTATTCAGACCCATTCACCTGGTGGTGTGTCTGGGTTTATCAAACTGATTTGGTGTTAACATCTTCACCTGTGCATTTTAGTTAAGGAGGGGAATGAAGATTGATGGCTTTTATGTTATTGTCTTATCATGGTTTTATTAAGAAAGCTCGAAACTGGAGATATGAAGTCCGTCCTGGTACCACGTACTGCATACTGCACACTGCACACATACTGCACAGTTGGGACACCAGAGCCTGTTGCAAATTACATTTAGAAGATATTTAGGACAAAGTGTGAGTTATTTGTATCTAATATTCATTCTCTTTGTCGTGGTAACAATAAAAGGAATAATTTGATCATGTTATATGAATATACAGTGGGGCAAAAAAGTATTTAGCCAGCCACCAATTGTGCAAGTTCTCCCACTTAAAAAGATGAGAGAGGCCTGTAATTTTCATCATAGGTACACTTCAACTATGACAGACAAAATTAGAAAACAAATCCAGAAAATCACATTGTAGGATTTTTGATGAATTTATTGGAAAATTATGGTGGAAAATAAGTATTTGGTTTATCTCAATACTTTGTTATATACCCTTTGTTGCCAATGACAGAGGTCAAATGTTTTCTGTAAGTCTTCACAAGGTTTTCACACACTGTTGCTGGTATTTTGGCCCATTCCTCCATGCAGATCTCCTCTAGAGCAGTGATGTTTTGGGGCTGTTGCTGGGCAACACGGACTTTCAACTCCCTCCAAATATTTTCTATGGGGTTGAGATCAGGAGACTGGCTAGGCCACTCCAGGACCTTGAAATGCTTCTTACAAAGCCACTCCTTCGTTGCCCGGGCGGTGTGTTTGGGATCATTGTCATGCTGAAAGACCCAGCCACGTTTCATCTTCAATGCCCTTGCTGATGGAAGGAGGTTTTCACTCAAAATCTCACGATACATGGCCCCATTCATTCTTTCCTTTACACGGATCAGTCGTGCTGGTCCTTTTGCAGAAAAACAGCCCCAAAGCATGATGTTTCCACCCCCATGCTTCACAGTAGGTATGGTGTTCTTTGGATGTAACTCAGCATTCTTTGTCCTCCAAACACGATGAGTTGAGTTTTTACCAAAAAGTTATATTTTGGTTTCATCTGACCATATGACATTCTCCCAATCTTCTTCTGGATCATCCAAATGCTCTCTAGCAAACTTCAGACGGGCCTGGACATGTACTGGCTTAAGCAGGGGGACACGTCTGGCACTGCCGGATTTTGAGTCCCTGGCGGCGTAGTGTGTTACTGATGGTAGGCTTTGTTATTTTGGTCCCAGCTCTCTGCAGGTCATTCACTAGGTCCCCCTGTGTGGTTCTGGGATTTTTGCTCACCGTTCTTGTGATCATTTTGACCCAACGGGGTGAGATCTTGCGTGGAGCCCCAGATCGAGGGAGATTATCAATGGTCTTGTATGTCTTCCATTTCCTAATAATTGCTCCCACAGTTGATTTCTTCAAACCAAGCTGCTTACCTATTGCAGATTCAGTCTTCCCAGCCTGGTGCAGGTCTACAATTTTGTTTCTGGTGGCCTTTGACAGCTCTTTGGTCTTGGCCATAGTGGAGTTTGGAGTGTGACATAGTGGAGTTTGAGGTTGTGGACATGTGTCTTTTATGCTGATAACAAGTTCAAACAGGTGCCATTAATACAGGTAACGAGTGGAGGACAGAGAGCCAGAAATCTTGCTTGTTTGTAGGTGACCAAATACTTATTTTCCACTATAATTTGCAAATAAATTCATTAAAAATCCTACTATGTGATTTTCTGGATTTTTCTTTCTAATTTTTTCTGTCATAGTTGAAGTGTACCTATGATGAAAATTACAGGCCTCTCTCATCTTTTTAAGTGGGAGAACTTGCACAATTGGTGGCTGACCAAATACTTTTTTGCCCCACTGTACATATTCTTCTGGCACCGACAGAGATGGCCGCCTCGCTTCGCGTTCCTAGGAAACTATGCAGTTTTTTTGTTTTTTTACATGTTATTTCTTACATTGGTACCCAGGTAATCTTAGGTTTCATTACATACAGTCGGGAAGAACTACTGAATATAAGAGCAACGTCAACCATCAGTACGACCAGGAATATGACTTTCCCGAAGCGGATCCTGTGTTCTGCCTTCCACCCAGGACAATGGAATGGATCCCAGCCTGCGACCCAAAACAAAGACATCGTAAAAGAGGGAAATGTAGCGGTCTTCTGGTCAGGCTCCGGAAACGGGCACATCGTGCACCACTCCCTAGCATACTACTCGCCAATGTCCAGTCTCTTGACAACAAGGTTGATGAAATCTGAGCAAGGGTAGCATTCCAGAGAGACATCAGAGACTGTAACATTCTTTGCTTCACGGAAACATGGCTCACTCGAGAGACGCTAACGGAATCGGTGCAGCCAGCTGGTTTCTTCACGCATTGTGCCGACAGAAACAAACATCTTTCTGGTAAGAAGAGGGGCGGAGGGATATGCCTTATGATTAACGAGACGTGGTGTGACCACAACAACATACAGGAACTCAAGTCCTTCTGTTCACCTGACTTAGAATTCCTCACAATCAAATGTCGACCGCATTATCTACCAAGGGAATTCTCTTCGATTATAATCACAGCCGTATATACCCCCCCCCCCCCCGAGCAGACACATCGATGGCCCTGAACAAACTTTATTTGACTCTTAGCAAACTGGAAACCACATATCCTGAGGCAGCATTCATTGTAGCTGGGGATTTTAACAAGGCTAATCTGAAAACAAGACTCCCTAAATTGTATCAGCATATCGATTGCGCAACCAGGGCTGGTAAAACCTTGAATCATTGCTATTCTAACTTCCGCGACGCATATAAAGCCCTGGTTGAGAAAATGTGTTGATGATGTCATTCCTATAGCAACGATTAAAACATTCCCAAACCAGAAACCGTGGATTGATGGCAGCATTCCCGTGAAACTGAAAGCACGAACCACTGCTTTTAAAGGTGACTGGAAACATGACAGAATACAAACAGTGTAGCTATTCCCTCCGCAGGGCAATCAAACAAGCTGACCGTCAGTATAGAGACAAAGTAGAGTCACAATTCAACGGCTCAGACACAAGAGGTATGTGGCAGGGTCTACAGTCAATCATGGATTACAAAAAGAAAACCAGCGGACCAGGATGTCTTGCTCCCAGGCAGACTAAATAACTTTTTTTGCCCGCTTTGAGGACAATACAGTGCCACTGACACGGCCCGCTACCAAAACCTGCGGAGATCTCCTTCACTGCAGCCAATGTGAGGAAAACATTTAAACGTGTTAACCCTCGCAAGGCTGCAGGCCCAGACGGCGTCCCTAGCTGCGTCCTCAGAGCATGTGCAGACCAGCTGCCTGGTGTGTTTACGGACATATTCAATCAATCCTTATCCCAGTCTGCTGTTCCCACATGCTTCAAGAGGGCCACCATTGTCCCTTGTAACGGTTTTGACTTGAGGTTATTATTTATAGGGGTGCCAGGTAGGTTGTGCCTACCAGAGAAAACACTGGTTTCTCCTTTTAGTTTGGGTGGGAATGAGTCCCATCTGGTCCGTCAAGTCTACACCAATACAAAGGACTCATGTAAAAGTCAGGATGGAAATAAACTTTTCATAAACCCATATAACATTGGAAAGAACTTCCAAAACAACTATATTCTTTTGTGTGGGTTGTATTAACAACATCAAGGATTACGCACACATATAATATAACACAATGAGTTCAGGTTCCTCCAGAAATGTCCTGTACCTCGGGCCTAAAAAGAGTCCAGCCCGGTAAATCCGTTCATTCAGTGTAGCATAAACCCAGTATTAAACATACCATCAATATAACAATTATTTTACCACAGAACTTTAAAGCGTATCAACTCTTAATTAAGTCCTCAACTACAACTAACTACATAAATCACAGTATACATCACATCCAAACAAATGAAATACCGTATACAAAAAGGTGGTAGTCAGTCGGTCAGTCAGACAATCCAATCCGCCACGAAGAACGGAGAGGTGTAGTCCAGGGACGCAAAGAGTGGATCCGATCCTGGGTAAACTCTCTTAGGCTACAAAACACACGTTTAACAGCAACAAAACAAACGGAATAGAGAAGCTTCGGAACTGAGGGTTGAACACATCCTCATGCACGTCTCCATCACAACCTCCCCTTTTGCACAGCTAATGCTGGCTATTTAATTGGGAATTAAAGGGAAAGCGTCCTATTGGAAGGAGCTGCACTGAGACGGCTCAGAAAAATTCAGGGCCGTCACACCCTGTTCCCAAGAAAGCTAAGGTAACTGAGCTAAATGACTACCGCCCCGTAGCACTCACTTCCGTCATCATGAAGTGCTTTGAGAGACTAGTCAAGGACTATATCACCTCCATCCTACCTGACACCCTAGACCCACTCCAATTTGCTTACCGCCCAAATAGGTCCACAGACGATGCAATCTCAACCACACTGCACACTGCCCTAACCCATCTGGACAAGAGGAATACCTATGTGAGAATGCTGTTCATCGACTACAGCTCAGCATTCAACACCATAGTACCCTCCAAGCTCGTCATCAAGCTCGAGACCCTGGGTCTCGACCCCACCCTGTGCAACTGGGTACTGGACTTACTGACAGGCCGCCCCCCAGGTGGTGAGGGTAGGTAACAACATCTCCACCCCGCTGATCCTCAACACTAGGGCCCCACAAGGGTGCATTCTGAGCCCTCTCCTGTACTCCCTGTTCACCCATGACTGCGTGGCCATGCTCACCTCCAACTCAATCATCAAGTTTGCAGACACCACTACAGTGGTAGGCTTGATTACCAACAACGACGATACGGAGGTGAGGGCCCTCGGAGTGTGGTGTCAGGAAAATAACCTCACACTCAACGTCAACAAAACAAAGGAGATGATTGTGGACTTCAGGAAACAGCAGAGGGATCACCCCCTATCCACATCGATGGGACAGTAGTGGAGAGGGTAGTAAGTTTTAAGTTCCTCGGCGTACACATCACGGACAAACTGAATTGGTCCACCCACACAGACAGCATTGTGAAAAGGCGCAGCAGCGCCTCTTCAACCTCAAGAGGCTGAAGAAATTCAACTTGTCACCAAAAGCACTCACAAACTTCTACAGATGCACAATCGCGAGCATCCTGTCGGGCTGTATCACCGCCAGGTACGGCAACGGCTCTGCCCACAACCGTAAGGCTCTCCAGAGGGTAGTGAGGTTTGCACAACGCATCACCGGGGGCAAACTACCTGCCCTCCAGGACACCTACACCACCCGATGTCACAGGAAGGCCATAAAGATAATCAAGGACAACAACCACCCGAGCCACTGCCTGTTCACCCCGCTATCATCCAGAAGGCGAGGTCAGTACAGGTGCATCAAAGCAGGGACAGAGAGACTGAAAAACAGCTTCTATCTCAAGGCCATCAGACTGTTAAACAGCCACCACTAACATTGAGTGGCTGCTGCCAACACACTGACTCAACTCCAGCCACTTTAATAATGGGAATTGATGGAAATTGATGTAAAATATATCACTAGCCACTTTAAACAATGCTACTTAATATAATGTTTACATGCCCTACATTACTCATTTCATATGTATATGTATATACTGTACCCTATATCATCTACTGCATCTTTATGTAATACATGTATCACTAGCCACTTTAAACTATGCCACTTTGTTTACATACCCTACATTACTCATCTCATATGTATATACTGTACTCGATACCATCTACTGCATCTTGCCTATGCCATTCTGTACCATCACTCATTCATACATCTTTATGCACATATTCTTTATCCCTTTACACTTGTGTGTATACGGTAGTAGTTTTGGAATTGTTAGGTTAGATTACTCGTTGGTTATTACTGCATTGTCAGAACTAGAAGCACAAGCATTTCGCTACACTCGCATTAACATCTGCTAACCATGTGTATGTGACATATAAATTAGATTTGATTCGATTTTTTCTTCTGTTGCAAGGTAT